>NC_142064.1:14720000-14865000 GCF_059756535.1 Pantherophis guttatus
TGTGATGAGATGCACTGGACTCATATCTGGAAGAATTTTCAGAAGAGACTTTATAAACCTCACCTCCAAGAACAGGCAAGATTTACAGGTCTGACGCAGGGGTGAAATCTAAAATTTTTCCCTACCTGTTCTGTGGGCGTGGCTTAATTGGTGGGCATGGCTTGGTGGTCAGGTCACCTGGTGGGCATGGCTTGGTGGTCAGGTGACTGGGTGGGCATGGCCAATAATAATAAATAATAAAAATAATTAACGAAGTACACAAAACAATAAGAGGTACCAAAAAAACAACTTTCACACTTTACACACACACAACACAACACAACACAACTGACTCACACACAATGTAAAAGAGCTGCACTTCACCCAAAATGGCCCCTGCAACAAGCAGGAATCTCACACAGCCACAAATTTTATGGCTCTGCTTGAAAGAGGTAGATCTTTATTATGTAGAATAGACTGGCCCAGGCCTTAATGGCCCATTGACAAAGGTGGAGTGGGGGCTGAGTTTCCTTTTAGTGGAAATGTTCTGCCCTTTTAATATTTCCTAAAATATCTCATTTTCCTAGGAGAGGGGTGGGTGCTAACTTCCTACAGAAGCTTGGCTATCTCTTTTCCCCATCCTGTTTATACGAAGGGTCAAGGGTCCTTATCCTTGAGAAGCCTTGGTACTACAGTGGTTTAAAGCACCCTGTTATTAACACAGCTGCCTGCAATTTACTGCTGGTTCGAATCTCTCCAAGGCTCAAGGTTGACTCAGCCTTCCATCCTTTCTAAGGTAGGTTAAATGAGGACCCAGTTTGTGGGGGCAATAAGCTGACTTTGTATAAATATACAAAAGTATGAAGGCTATTGCTTAACGCAGTGTAAGCCGCCCTGAGTCTCCGGAGAAGGGCGGCATATAAATCAAATTAAAAAAAAAAAAAAGAAGAAGCATGGACTTTTTTTTTTTTTAATGCCAAGAATTAGGGTTTGGAGCACAGAATCTTGGAAATTTAGACAGGGGCCCCAAAATCCTCCTTTGTTAGTGAATTCATTAAGAAAGAATCCCTTTGAAGCATGGGTATCTCTTTTCCCCATCCCCTTTGTGTGAAGGGTCAAGAGTCCTTCTCCTTGAGAAGACAGCAACGTCACTCTTAGCTGTTAATTGTGTGGGAGAAGTACCACTTGCTTTCAGCCTCCGCACAATTTATCTTCAGAAACAAACAAAAGGGTACTGCGGTTGTGTAGCTTGTACACACAAACGCTGGAATTCTGAAGGTTTATTGAACCATCTTTTTCTTTTTCATATTCCAGCAACAAAACACTGGAGAAACAAGGGATGGAGAGGGAAAAGTTGACTAGATAAAAAGATTGGGAGCGGAAGGTGATGGCAGAGGTTAAATAAACAACAAAACAACAAGCCGTTTTAAGGAGGGTATTTATAGGTGTGGGTGTGTGTCTGTGTGTGTCTGTGCATGAGACAGATTGGTTTGATTTTGGAAATAAATCCTATTTGCCAGCCAAAGGAACGTAAATAAGCAAGGGCTCCTGCTTTAGTTCTGATTATACGATGCCTTTTAAAAATGTCACTGGATTTACTCAGTTCCTGCTTGTTTTACTTGTACTCTGCGCCTTTTATATATTGTAATATTGGGTGAGGGATTTGCTTATAGAACCAAGAGCAAAGGTTCCGAAGATCTTTTTTTCCAAATGCCAGTGTTAAATCTTTATACTAATTCCTCTTATTTCTTTCGGCATCGAAATACATATCCTGCATTTGCATTTTTGAAAAAAATATCCTAAACCTGGTAGTCGATTTTTCTCTGCAGTTTTTCAGTTTTACTCAGTTCATTACACATACACACACACACACACACACACACACACACACACACACACGTGTGTTTTATGTTTAGAAGGTTTTATGTTGTTTTAACAAGCTAATTTAATTTTCACAGTCCAGTGTAGCTTGGTGAAGCCAACCAGACTAAGAAGAGATTGCATTTGTCTGGAATGATATAGGACTGTGATGGTGAATTTATGGCACGTGTGCCACAGGTGGCATGCAGAGCCATATCTGTGGGCACGCAAGCATTGCCCTAGCTCAGCTCCAGCGTGCATGCGTGCGCTGGCCAGCTGATTTTCAGGCCTTTCAGTCCCACCGGGAGTCGGGAAACAAGCTGTTTTTGGCCTCCGGTTGGCCTCTGGGCGGGTGGGGAAGGCAGTTTTCGCCCTCCCCAGGCTCCAAGGAAGCCTCTGGAGCCTGGGGAGAGCGAAAAACAGACCCACCGGGTCATTGTGTGCCAAAAGCGGGGATCATGCAGGGGGGGTCACACATGTATGACCCCCACTTTTGGCACGCGATGGCAAAAAGGTTAGCCATCACTGACATAGGAACTTTTGCTTGATCAGGAGGTTAGATTAGAAGACCTCCAAGATCCTTTCCAACTCTGTTTTTCCTGTAAGCGTTAACAAATACAACCTCCCCTGTTAAATGTAATTCTATGAAATCTTCAGTTCCTACAACACAACACAGTAGAAAATTATGGCTTTCTAATTATTCCTATTCAGATTGTAAACTGAAGCAATCAAGTTCGTGTTATTAAACTTATATAAAACTTAACCCTTAATTCAATTAAAATAATTTTGAGTTGATCATTTACTGTTCTCTATCTTTTCCTCCATCCCAGTTTCTTCAATTGTAACTGCATTTCATTTAGGCAATTCCAAATGTAAGAAGTGGAAAAAGTTGTAATGATAATTACTAGACATTTTGTGGTAATTGTGCTGGGGAAAATCAATTATACTTCTAGGAGGGAGAACTGTTATTTTATTGAGAAATGGCCATGATAATTGCATAGAAAATGATTATTGCTTACTTCCGAATGCTAAAAGAAGAAGAAGAAAATACTCTTCTAGGGTTTAGTGGATCTAGGAACAAGAACAGTATTAACAATGAAGGAAACAGATGTCAATAATGTTTCTGCAGAATTTTGAAATGTTAAGATGGCAATGAAAACTCATCTCCTATGTTTGCAATGTTTGTACCAGGAAAAGGAAGATGTGAGCTTAGAGCTGAATTGCATCCTGAAAGTGAAAGTATTCATTTGCCAAGATAACATAGCTTAATGTTGTGGTATTCAGCCAGTTTGTACCAGTTCAGGTGAACAGGTAGCGAAGATCGCGGGTAGCTAATCCTTTCAACCTGTAAACACCTTGAATGGGATGGGACTTCCATTGGTTATAGAAGCTGCACAAGAATAAGCCATAAGAACAAACACAATCAAGACAGAACTGAGAAGACAGCAAAAGATAGCAAGTGCCACCTCTGCAAAGAAGCTGAAGAAATAACCATCTGGTTAACTGCAGCAAGATCACATGGATTAGCTAAAACAGCGGCATGACAAAGTAGCAACAATGCCATGGTGCATTGGAAGATCTGCAAGAAATAGCATTTACCTGCAAGCAAGAATAGCGGGACCATAAAACAGAGAAAATAATAAAAATGAAGAAGTGAAAGTGCTCTGGGACTTTATACTTCAAACAGACAGGCACCTGCCATATAACACCCCAGACTTAACAACTATTGATAAGAAAGACAAAAAAGTGCGGATTGTGGATGTGGCAGTATCAAGAGAGAGCGCAGAAGAGAAGAGAAAAAACTGGAGAAGATAATAAAATATGAAGACCTACAAACAGAAATAGAACAACTATGGCAAAAGAAAACAAAGGTAGTACCAATAGTCATAGACACCTTGGGTGCACAACCAAAACAACTGGAGCACCACTTGAATGCCATCAGCATTGACAAATTCACCATCAGTCAATTGCAAAAGGACAGCTTACATCCTGTGAAAATACCTCAATTTCTGCCTATTACAAGTCCTTGGTAAAAATTTCTGAGGTGGATAAAAATGCCAAATCCAGTCTGAATATCCAGCTGACAATATTTATTTAATAATATTAATATTAACCCTAAAATATAAGATAATATATTTTATATATAGATTTAGAGAAGGCAGTGAAGATGATCAGAAAATTAGAAATTGACCCCAATACAGGTAGTCCCCTGACGTACGATCACAATCGATCCCAAAATTTCTTGTCACAATTAAGTGAATCACTGCAGTTGTTAAGTTAGTAACACATTTCTTAGATGAATCTAGTTTTCCCCATTGATTTTGCTTGTCAGAAGATTGTAAAAGATGATCACATGACCCTGGGACACTGCAACTGTCATAAATACATTGTCAGGCCTGGAAGCCATCTTTTGCACTAGGCCTTCAGACCTGCCACATTTACTACTGTGGGAAACTGGGAGTCATAATAACATTCCTTCCTCAGAAAGTCAAGGACAGATTACCCTGCACCTAGAAGGATGGACTTGGGAGGCATCTCCAGTTGAGATGATGTTTGATTGGACCATGTGATGGACTTGTGGGAGTTGGGCAGGGACTTGAATTTTTATTTGGGTGGGGAAAACCTGGAAACTTTCAGATTCGGGTTTTCCCAGATGTGCCACTATGACATCTCTAATAAAATGTAGCTTTGAGGGACTTCAAGCCTCAGAATTTTATTTCATTGGGGCAGGGGTGAAATGCTCCCTGTTTGGACCGGATCGCCCAATCCGGTAGCGATGGCGGCGGGTGGTTCGGAGAACCGGTAGCAAAAATCTCTGTGTGCCCCCCCCCATACCCAGCTGAGCCGCACGATCATCAGAGGTTTTTTTTTTTTAGTTTTAAAAGCATTTTTTCTACAACCTCTTCTGATGAAAAAATGCTTTTAAAAGTAAAAAAAAAAAAGCCTCTGATGATCGTGCGGCTCAGCTGGGATCATTCAGAGGCTTTTCAAAGCATTTTTTTCTGCAACCTCTTGGCCGAAGAGTTGGTAAAAAAAAATGCTTTGAAAAGTCTCTGACGATCCCAGCTGACTTCCCTGATCGGCAGAGAGGCATTTTTTAAAGAGCCTCTCTGACGATCCCAGCTGAGTTGTCTGATTGGCAGAGAGGCTTTTCAAAGCATTAGAAAAAATGCTTTGAAAAGTAAAAAAAAAAAAAAAAAAGTTGGCCACGCCCACCCAGTCACATTACCCCCACCACCACCAAGCCACGCCCACAGAACCGGTAGTAACAAATTTTACATTTCACCCCTGCATTGGGGGTGTTACTTAGAACCCTGACATACATATCTGTTGCCGAGTGTCCAAATTTTGATTGTGTGACCCTGGGAGTGAAACACAGTCATAAGTCACTTTTTTTCCCAGTGCCATTGTAATTTTGAAAGGTCACTAAACAAATGGTTGGAAGTTGAGGACTACCTGTAAGGAACTGGGATTGTTTAGATTTGTGAGGGGAAAAAAAAACCCATTTGAACATAATTGTTCAAATATCAGAGGAACTGTCATTCGGGGATGTTCAAGACCCTTTTTCTTCCAGGGCAGGGGAAAAAAATGATTAAGTTATATATAAGCAGATTCCAACTGAATGTTCGGATGCCCCAATGATAATATCAGCTTCATAATGGAACCAATTACCCAGAGAGGTTGTAGGATCCTCTTCATTGACTGGGTTGAAATGGAGCAAAGATAGCACCGAGCAAAGTTTTGAACTCATTGATCTCCACGAAATTATAACTATTATTCTGTGATTGAGATTCACAGGGAAAAAAAGCGAGTTATTTGCAGAGGAAAAAGAGACCTATTTCGCAATTGAGGCCTATTAATGTATCTCGGAACGATTTTATTTAAAGGATGCATTTCATCAAAAATATATCACTCATTATTTTTTCCCTCCGGTACTGGAATAATCATGAGAAACCTTACAATGAAAGCTGGGCTGCCTTGTTATCTAGAATCGCTATTTGAAATATTTTATTTTCTCCCTCTATTAGGTAATATACCAGATCTTCACAAATTGAAGAAGGATATTGTTAACTCTCAAACTATAAATACTTCTCCCACCCCTGTGCTTAACCAAAGAAATGTACTTGATACAGCCACAAAGATTTCTATCCTTATTTGGTACAGGCATTTCTGTTGTTCTAGCCTGAATAACATTATCTGCCATTTTTGTCTTATATGTTTCCTCTCCTGAGATGACACAATAGATTCCCACTGTGATTATTTAAACACTGTTCCCCACTGTTACTAAGAGAAATAGTGTGGTTGTTATAGAATAACCATTTTCTTTCTTTCTTTCTTTCTTTCTTTCTTTCTTTCTTTCTTTCTTTCTTCCTTTCTCTTTCTTTCTTTCTTTCTTTCTTTCGCTTTCTCTTTCTTTTCTTTTCTTTTCTTTTCTTTTCTTTTCTTTTCTTTTCTTTTTGTAGATCCTGGGTTGCACAGGCAACAATTTTTTCTTCAGAGACCATCCAATGTGGTGGTTGTAGAAGGGAAAGATGCCATTTTGGAGTGCTGTGTTTCAGGCTATCCAGCGCCAGCGTTTACGTGGCTGCGAGGAGATGAACCAATCTCGTTCAGGTATGTAGCGGGGTTTAAAACCCATGGAAGGGCTGGCTGGTAGAAGTTTGATTGATAAATAAATAAATACCGGTAGTCCTAGATTTATAGCCATTTGTTTAGTGACAGTTCAAAGCAGTGGTGAAATCTAAAATTTGTTACTACCGGTTCTGTGGGCGTGGCTTGGTGGGTGGGGGGTAATGTGACTGGGTGGGTGTGGCGAATTTTTCTTTTTTTTTTTTTACTTTTAAAACCATTTTTTCTACAACCTCTTCGGCGAACAGGTTGTAAAAAAATGTTTTCAAAAGGCTCTGACGATCCCAGCTGAGTTGCCTGATCGGCAGAGGCTTTTTTAAAAACTCAGCTGGGATCGTCAGAGGCATTTAAAAGAAAAATAGGGTTTTTTTTCTTTTGAATGCCTCTGACGATCCAAGCTGAGCTGCCTGATCGGCAGAGGCTTTTTAAAAAACTCAACTTGGATCGTCAGAGGCATTTAAAAGAAAAAAAACTTATTTTTCTTTTAAAAGCCTTTGACGATCCAGCTGAGCCCGCGTGATCATCAGAGGCTTTTTTTTTTTTAGTTTTAAAAGCATTTTTTCGGCCAAAGAGGTTGTAGAAAAAATGCTTTTAAAAGTAAAAAAAAAAAGCCTCTGATGATTGTGTGGCTCAGCTGGGAATGGGGGGCGGGCAGGGATTTTTGCTATCGGTTCTCCGAACCACCCGCCTCCATCACTACCGGATCATTTCACCCCTGGTTCAAAGTTACGATCTAACTGAAAAAGAAGAGATATGACCCACTTCCAGCACCCACAACATGGTCATCATTTATGGCCATTTGCATTATTTCACAGTCACATGACCACATTTTATGACATTTCTTATTTTATTCATATCCAGCCTTTATTCGTTCTGCAAGTAACTCAAGATGGCAAACATATCCCACCCTTCTTCCTCCTCCTATTTTCCACCCAACAACAACCCTGTGAGGTGAATTGGGATGAGAGGATGTGACTGGTCCAAAGTCACCCAGTTGGCTTTCATGGCTAAAGCAGGACTTGAACTCATAGTCTCCTGCTTTCTAGCTTAGTGCCTTAACCACTAGACTTATTTCCCCCCAAAACTGGCACTCATTTCTGGTAGCAAACAATTAATTTGCTTTAAGGCAAGAGTCTCCAACCTTGGCAACTGTAAGCCTGGAGGACTTCAACTCCCAGAATTCCCCAGCCAGCTTTCTGGGTTCACATTCACTTAACTTCCACAAAAATGATCATAAAATCCAGTCAGTCATATTACCATTCCCGACTAATGACTCTTGTCACAACAATAATGGGCAGGGTCCATTACAGTTGTAACTTGAGGACTACCTGTAAGAGTCTATCAAAAGAGCCTTTTCTGCCATGACCTTCAATCTTTGGAGTATTTTCCACCTGAGTTGAAGGGCTGAAAGTTTTTTTTTTAGTTCTTGGAATTCACACACATCTCAAAATTGCTCAGGTTATTAAACACTCATCTATGACCTCTTCCTTCTTGATATTTGAACTTCCAAATCTGCAAGGGGAACAAAATTTGAGATCAGAGACATGGCACAGGGAGAATTAGAACTGTACAACATCCCAAGGGTTCATAATCCTCACCAACCTTCCCTGAGCTGACATAAAATTTTAGAACACCTAAATAGAAACATATCTATTTTCTGTACATCACTTGCAATATTTTCCTTCCAATCTTTGCAATAACCCCAACAGGAAGAAGGGACAGGAAGAACCAAAGCTGTAGTGTTTGTGGGATGAAAACGGTGTTGTGGATTTGCCCCATCCCTTTTCTATGTGGATCCTGATGTTGTGTTTGCATAGGGCAGGGGTCGGCAACCTTAAACACTCAAAGAGCCACAAAGGCCCTAACCGGAAGCTCCCCATTCAATACTGGAGCCAACTGGAAATCCGGTTCCCTCCACCATAGTGTCTCCTCCTAGCACAGCGTCCTTTTTCCTCTATCTATCCTAACTGAAAGCCCTTGCAATTGTGGAACTGACTGGTGACAGGGAGCCGCAGCAGAGGGATGAAAGAGCCACATATGGCTCCAGAGCTGCAGGTTGTTGACCCCTGGCATAGGGAAAGGAAAGAGCTTGCAATGCCTGGTGCCATTAGAGTTTAATGAAAAGAAGGACTAGGGGTGACATGATAGCAGTGTTCCAATATCTAAGGGGCAGCCACAAAGAAGAGGGAGTCAATTTATTTTTCCAAAACACCTGAAGGCAGGAGAAGAAGTTATGGATGGAAACTAATCAAGGAGAGAACCAACCTAGATCTAAGGAGACAGAACAATTAATCAATGGAATGGATTGCCTCTAGAAGTTGAGGGTGCTCCATCACTGGAAGTTTTTAAGAAGAAATTGTCTGAAATAGGATTGAGCAGGGGGCTGGACTAGAAGACCCCCCCAAAGTCCCTTCCAACTCTGTTATTCTGTTTTGTCATTCAAGCAAAACCTCAAACTCCTGTCCATAGGTAGAAGGATTTAAAGCAATATTTCCCAACCTTGATGATTTCCAGGTATTTGGACTTCAGCTCCCAGAAATTTTCATTCACTAGCCATGCTGGCTGTGGAATTCTGGGATTTGAAGTCCACACACATGGGAATAAATAAATAAATAAATAAATAAATAAATAAATAAATAAATAAATAAATAAATAAATAAATAAATAAATAAATAAATAAATAAATAAATAAATAAATAAATAAATAACTTTATTGTCATTGTATGTGTATACACATTATACCCATACAACGAAATTCACTTAACACCCAAAGACCAGGTCCAACACACATAACAATCCCCAAACACACTCCTACCCACCACAATTCTCCACCCCTAAACCACCCAAACATCCACACAACAGACCAAGTAATACTGTCCAACAGCTCACTGATGGTGGCCCTTTAGTTCATTGTTGAGTGCAATTATAGCTCTGGGATAAAAACTATTCAGAAAATGTGTGGTCCGAGTTTTAATTGTTCTGTATCTTCTGCCAGAAGGCAACAGTCCAAAAAGATTGTAAGCAGGATGGGAAGAGTCTCTGAGAATGTTATGCAACTTTCTCAAACAGCGAGATTCAAAGATGTCATCTAGGGATGGTAGCTGGAGTCCGATGATATTCTGGGCAATTTTAATGATTCTCTGTAGAGCTTTTTTGTCCGCTGCAGAGCTGCTCCCATACCATGCAAGAATGCCGTATGTCAGGACACTCTCAATGGTGCTGCGATAGTAGGACAGAAGTTGAGATAGATTTATGGCCAAGGTTTGAAAACATTGCTTTAAAGCATCACCTGTAAAGCTCTCTGTGGCACAAGGCCAGGTTATCTGTGGCACATCCTTTCTCTCAGGACATCTACTTGAACTGCCAGTCAGATAGGTGGGAATGCTCTTAATTCATTCCTTTTAACATTGACATCTTATGGTAGCTGGGAGGCCTATGGAACATTCTTCATCCTGAAGTTTGGAGCCCACCACATGCCTAGCCTTATTTAAAGACCTGCCCCCCCCCGACCACCACCACCACAAGTGCTGGGATATGATGAGGTGCCTACACATTGAAACCTTAATTTGGTGCCAGGCTTTTTTTTGTGTGTGTGTGTGCATTTGGTTTTAATAGTTTTTAAATGGTTTTCTGTCATTTTAATTTTAAATTGGGAGTTGCCCTGTTTGTGATAAGATTGGGGGCTACATTCATGTTTTAAATAAATTTTATTTATTTATTTGTTTGTTTGTTTGTTTGTTTATTTGTTTATTTATTTAATTTGTATACCGCCCTTCTCCAACAGGACTCAGGGCGGTGAACAGCCATGGTAAAACATAACATATAAAATTTAAAAGCAATTTAAAAAACATTAAATAATTTTGGCTATCCATTTAAAACAACCCGAATTAAAACCAATTACAAATTAAAACCAAAGGGATGGGATCAAGCCAGCCCAGCTAGGTGAAAAAGATGTGTTTTCAGGGCCCGACGAAAAGTCCGGAGGTCTGGTATCATGTGTATCTCAAAAAATTAGAATAGAATAGAATAGAATAGAATAGAATAGAATAGAATAGAATAGAATAGAATAGAATAGAATAGAATAGAATAGAATAGAATTTTTTATTGGCCAAGTGTGATTGGGTACACAAGGAATTTGTCTTAGTGCATACGCTCTCAGTGTACATAAAAGAAAAGATACGTTCATCAAGAATCATAAGGTATAACGCTTAACGATAGTCATAGGATTCTCCATTCTTTCATCCTTTCCATACTTCACTGAGGAACTAGAAATCTTGGTGTCTCCTAGAACGAAATTTCCATGTTTCAGCTCATCGAGCAAAAGAAAAGATGTGATAGAAATCTAAAATAAATCAACCCATAGAGAAAATGACCCTTGTATATTGTCTTACTTGAAACAGTGATATATTATGTCAATCTTTCAGAGCCAAAAAATATTCCCTGTTGGCTGGCAGTAACTTATTGATTTCTAATGCAACGGATGATGACTCCGGAAGTTATACCTGTGTGGTCACATACCGAGATGAGAACAGTAGTGCATCGGCTGAGTTATCAGTATTGGGTGAGTAGATATAACTATTTTTGCCTCTTATATCACATTCTTTGTTGCTGAGTACTGGTTGTGGTTATGAAGGCCATCTGATGCCCTTATAATTTTCAATTCTTTTGAAAAGAGGGTTTGGGTTTTGCAAATTTTCTATGGTGGAATTATTTTACAGAGTGAGCGTCTATTCAGTAGCATTATGAAAAGGAACTGTGTGAGTATGTAAGTCATCTGAGTCAGAACACCGTTGATTATCTTGTTGTGTGTATAGAAGAAAGGTTATGAATTCACAGTGAACAGTTATCATTCTTTCTTTGGTATTTCTCTTCCAGCGCTATATTCTTGCTGGAACTGTAACAGCAGCCTATAATAGAGCCTTGGGACTTTGTTCCCATTGCTAGTAGATTGTGGGGAAGAACAATAGAGAAGGTTGTTTTGAAGTCTGACAGCTTAGACAACTTCTTGGAGAAGGCAAAAGACAATAGTTTCACTTCCTTTCCTCTATTGTTGAACATCATTGGTTCCTGAATGTCACAGTACTGATGCAGATTGAACTCTTGAATGTTATTTATTTATTTATTATATTTCTATACCGCCTTTCTCCCGTAGGACTCAAGGCGATGTACAGTCAAGAAAAATATAGACACACAAACATCATAAAATTGCTAATTAATTATAACCCTAATTAGAACATTGATGATGCTGGAGTCCTTGGTGCTCTCTTAGCTTAGTTGTTTTCTTGCAGAAGTTTCATTACTCATTCATTATCCACTGTATATGTTACGTGCAGTGGTGGGTTGTTCCCGGTTCTGTCCGGTTCTTGCGAACCGGTAATAAAAGCGGCGGGAGGCTCCACCCTCCCGCCTGGACGACATAATGGATGATCTGTGCATGCGCAGAAGCTTCTGTGCGCACGCTCCCATTGTGAATCAGTAGTAAAGCTAAGTAGACCCCACCCCTGGTTACCTGTATATGTAACATATACAGTGGATAATAAATGGGTAATGAAACATCTGCAAGAAAATAAAATTAGAGAGCACCAAGGGCTACACAGTTCAACCCTGAGCTACCAGTATTCTCTTTGGTTGATATTGATGAATAACCAAGGTCCAAAAGCATCAAGGACTTCACTCTTGTTTCCTTCTCTCTGCACTTGCCCTCTTACTTATATTGTGGAGTTTAGATCTCCTGGAACCTTGCTTTTTTTATCCAAGCCCAGGAGGAAGATGTCTGGAGTTGGTTAAGATAGAAAAGAATTAACATACTGGATATGAATGTAAATAATGACTCTGCTAACAAAACAGTTAATTATGAATATTTAAAAATGAAGAGAAGAAGCGGGAGGATAAAAGCTAAGAGTAAAGACAAAAGTCGACGCAGAAATATACAATTGTATATATCTGTAGTTAGTATTGTATTTTAACGTCCGATGTGTGTGTGTGTTTGTTTGTTTTTGTTGTTGTTGTTTTGCTATTGTGTGTTTTGTTTTAAAATGTAAAATACCCAATAAAAATTATTTTTTTAAAAAAAGAAAAGAAAAGAATCCATAAAATATTAGATTGTGAAGGAGAATTGTTGTAATGGGAGGAATACAACTTTGGCATGAATTATTTCTGAGGGCAGGAATATTTTCTACTACCTTTTGTGAGATTTTTCCATGCTACACATAGACTTGCTAGAAGTAGTGAGGGCAAATTTTAATTTTCAGTAAATCATCTTCGGGGGATGCAGATTTATGAGAAATAAGGCTGTAACTTCCTTTCTTCTTAATTATTTTGAGGAATATTGTTCGGGATAAATAGAAAAGGACGTATTGGAGCATATATTCAGAACAGGGATGGTATTCATTTACGTTCACTACCAGTTCGCAAATGTGAGCGTGTGCCTCCTCCACGGATGCTCAGGGCCTTCCGCGCATGCACAGAGCATCAAAAACGGGACGTGATGATGTCTGGGCAGGTGGGCGTAGCCTCCCGCAGCCGCCGCTACTGGTTCACCCAAATTGGATAGAACCGGCTGAATACCACCACTGATTCAGAAGCACAATATTCTTGCTTCAAAGCCTGGACCTAATTTGATTGGTTGCTATCATGCCAGCTGACTTCCCAAAGATGAGAGCGCATGACCAAAACAGTTCTGTCCAACATTCAAGGCTAAGAATAGGGATGAGATTTGGGGTAAATGTATTTATTTGATTGAATGGTTGATTGATTTATATAGATGCCCATTTCACTCAAGGGATAGGGTGCTGATTGCAAAGATTGGTGATGTTGCTTATATGCCATCAAATCATGTTCAGCTCCTAGCAACCACATAAATTATCTTCTTGATAGCAATAACAATAGAACTTAGACTTATATACCGCTTCATAGTGTTTTACAGCTCTCTCTAAGCGGTTTACAGAGTCAGCATATTGCCCCCAACAATCTGGGTTCTCATTTTACCAACCTTGGAAGGATGGAAGATTGAGTTAACCTTAACTGGTCAGGATCGAACTCCAGGCATTGGGCAGAGTCATCCTGAAATATTGTGTTCTAATGACTGCACCACCATGACTCTTGTTGATCTGTCCCTAACCTGAACATTCAGGTCCCCCAATGGTGAACTCATCGCTACTGTAATGTAGTCCATCCACTTTGCTGCTAGTCATTTTGTTCTTCTCTTTCTTTTCACCTTTCCCAACATTAGCTTCTTTTTCCAGAGAACTAGATCTTCCCATAACATGTCCAAAATAGGATAATTTGAGCCCGGTCATTTGAGCCTCAATTGAGAATTCTGGGCTGATTTGTTTGATGAGCCATCAGTTTGTTTATTCTGGTAAATATTAAAATTCAGAAAACCACGTCTAACCACACGGCACCCATTCACCAAGAAACAGAATCACAGGAACAGTAACACAACTCATGTACCCACCTGACCCAATTCCCAGGGGAAAAGCCAGGTCTTCAATGCCTTGTGAAAGGTTAACAGTGTTGTTAGTTAAAACTTAGTTTTTAGTACAGTAGTTTTCACTAAGTTTACTAGTGAACTACTCTTATTACTCTGAGTCACAGAGCAATGAGTCACAAATAGTCTTAGCCTCCATTATTTTTTTCCTCTGCAAAGAATTAATTCATGACATCTGACAAGTAGTTTTGTCCTCTTCTTCCCTCTTCCAAGTGCTGTATAGCTTGTGTTTAACACTTATTAATGCTATATCTAAAGGAAACATTTGCGGATTATTCTCTACCTGAGTCTTGACAGATTTGGCATTGCTAATTGGGAGAACTCCTACAAATGAGCTTGTTAGTGCCTTGCTTTGAAAAGACCGTCTTTGCTCTTCTTTAACCATTTCTTGGCTTATTAACACTCACTCAAGGAAAGAAATCAGAAGAGGAATCAAAATAAATAAGCAAACACACAATCCCAAGCGGCTAATTGCATTTATTTTGTTTTCTACTGCACTGCTGATAATTTTGTTAGTTTTCAACTTCACTTTTTTTTTTCTCCATTCAACATCTGCCTGCTTCCTGGAAGTTACGTCTCCTCTCTTTTCAGCCTTTATTAGTGCATTTACTTGATGTTCTAAATGTTCAATATGGAAAGTGCTTCCAAATTTTACAGTCTGTTTGGAAATCTCTTGCCTCATCAGTTTGTTGCCTTCTGCATAATAGGAAGCATGCTACTTTTCTGCATATATTTTCTCTGTAAATACACAGTATTTTGTTGCTGAAAATTTTCAAAACCACAACTATGCATTGCATTCCAAAATCTCATCCATGTACACTCTAAAACAGAGGTGTCAAACTCGATTTCATTGAGGGCCACAACATGGTTGTGTTTGACCTTGGGGGGCGGGGGTGGGGGTGGCCAAGGTGGATGTGGCCAGCTTGACGTCACTCATATTGGGGGCACCTCTGGTGGCCTGAGTGCTCTGCCAGTGAAAATGGGCTCCTGAACCCCATTTTCGGCCATGACGATCTCCTGGGGGCCTCCACTAGCGAAAAAGGCTGAAAAGGGAGCCTGGGAGGGCCACTTGCAGTCCTCCTGAGCTCCATTTTTGCTGGCGGAGGCAACGCGGGCTGGTCCTTCGCTGGGGTGGCCCCACGGGCCAGATCTAAGCATCCCGTGGGCCAGATCCAGCCTGCGGACCTTGAGTTTGACACCCCTGCTCTAAAACTTGATTTTGCACATGGATTTCTCCAAGTTGACCCGTCTTATCTAGGCTTGTTGCTTTTAGCCATTGGAAATAGTATCGTAGGTTGTTCCTTTTTAACTTCAAGCCAACAAAGAGGCTCTATTTATAACTTCGATTACTGCATGGCACTTTTAACGCTTGTGGTTATCACACAAAAATAATAATATTTGACCAAAAAAAAGTGGAATGTCTGTGGTTCCGTGGATCACCTGCTGAGCAGTGAAGTTATAGCACTTCACCCCTGTTTTCTTCCTACTATGAAACATTTTCTTTTCCTTGAGACAATTTATGGGATGGCAAGTGTGCTGTTTGACATCCATGCACGGAAAAATGTCTCAGTTCTTGGATCAAAGATTTGAGTTCACTACTGTGTCGGTTGTCTTGAACCACTGAATTATGTGAAGGTTTATTAAGAGTTTGTAGGAAGTTAGCACCTATCCCTTTCCTAGAAGAATGAAATATTTTAGGAAATATTAAAAAGGCAGAATATTATGTTTCTCTGGATGAGAAATGGAGAAGCATGTTTTAAAGACGAAGCAGCTCCCACCTTCCTGCCCCGCCACCCTTTGTCAATGGGCCAGAGGCAGAAACTCAATTCCCTCCCATCTTTGTCAATAGACCATCATCTGCAACACAATAGGACCCATCTAGCAACAGAAGCTCACCACATGGCACCTGGGAAGATTACATCAGTCAGCAAGGCTAGCTAAGACCTCCACCCCCTGGGAGTCTGACAACCAATCAGGATCCTCTTCCTGTGCCCCAGGAAGTTCAAAACCCAGAGAGGGCATAAAAACCCAGGGACTCGCAGTATCTGGACCCCTTTTCTGCTCAGGAACTCAAACCATGTGATCCTGTCCACCATTAAATCATCTTTCCAAGCAGTCTCCATGTTTCCAGTGTCTTTTTTCCTCACTTGGAGCTGAACCCAGAAGGATAATTCTTCCTACAAGTTTGAGAGACAGTTTACCATTTTTCATTAATTAAAAAAAAACAAGTAATTTTAAATTTTAAAATTCTCCTACAAGAGTTAAGGAGCCACATGAATAATACTTATCAAATGATAATCTGGTTATTGATGCAATCCATCTTTTATAGCCACTTAAAAAAAACCACTAAAAATGCTTTGATTGGCAAATAGTTTGGATTACAGGAGATTTTATGTATGTCTACCAATATTGTTGCATTAATGTTACGCAAAACAAACGTTCATCTTAGCAGTTTACAGTGCATTGACATTTGAAAAATGTGATTAGGGACCCTACTGTGCATAATATTTTGCTTTTATGATTCTTAAGTAAACGCTTTGCTTAGTGTCATTCTCAGACCTTTTTTGGAAGAATGCTTGTTCAGTTGAGAACTGGTTTAGATTGGGAAGGCCTTTTTGTGACGTTCTCCAATCATGTTGATTAGAATAACAAAATAACAGAGTTGGAAGGGACTTTGGACGTCTTTTAGTCCAGACCCTTGCTCAATCAGCAAACCCTGAATCAGGAAACCATTGCAGACAAATGGCTGTCTGATCTCTTCTTAAAAACCTCCAGTGATGGAGCACCACAATTTCTGAAGGCTAAGTCATTCCACTGATTAATTGTCCTATCACAAAATTCCTCCTTATTTCTAGGTTGAGTCTCTCATTAATTAGTTTCCATCCATTGCTTCTTGTTCTGCCTTCGGGTGCTTTGGAGAATAGGCCTACCCCCCCTTCTTATGGCAGCCCCTTAAATATTGGAACACTGCTATCATGTCACCACTAGTCCTTCTCTTCGTTAGAGTAGATATACCCAGTCCCCGCAACTGTTCATTGTACAAGTTAGCCTCCGGTTCCCTAATCATCTTTGTTGCTCTTCTCTGACTTCTTTCTAGAGTCTCAACAACTTTTTTTTTTTAATATTGTGATGACCAAAACTTAACGAATATTCCAAATGGGGTCTTACCAAGGCATTATAAAGTGGTACTAGTGCTTCACATGATCTTGAGTCTATCCCTCATCTACCAAACATCTGTATAAATATTGTTCCTATAATAAGAGAGGAGATGGCTTTCTTTCATACACACACGCACACACAAGTAAAACTTGAACAGAGTTTTTTTCCCCTTTCACGTTATTGCTTATTTTGCCAAAGCCCAGTTTGTCAAAAATAAAGGGATTCCTTTCCTAGGACTTTCTATAGAGCACTGAAGAGCTCCCTTCTTCTCTGTTTGCAAGTGTGTACAGAAAATATAGAATATAGATTAACAGAGTTTGAAGGGACCTTGGAGGTCTTCTACTCCAACCCCCTGCCCAGGCAGCAAACCCTACACCCCTTCAGACAAATGGTTATCCAACATCTTCTTAAAAATTTCCAGTATTGGAGCATTTACAACTTCTGGAGGCAAGTTGTCCACTGATTAATTGTTCTAACTGTCAGGAAATTTCTCCTTAGTTCTAAGTTGCTTCTCTCCTTGATTAGTTTCCACCCATTGCTTCTTATTCTACCCTCAGTGCTTTGGAGAATAGTTTGATTCCCTCTTCTTTGTGGCAGCCCCTGAGATATTGGAACACAGCTATCATATCTCCCCTAGTCCTTCTTTTCATTAAACTAGACATACCCAGTTCCTGCAACCGTTCTTCATATGTTTTAGCCTCCAGTCCCCTAATCATCTTTGTTGCTCTTCTCTGCACTCTTTCTAGAGTCTCAACATCTTTTTTACATTGTGGCGACCAAAATTGAATGCAGTATTCCAAGTGTGGCCTTACCAAGTGTTGTGGCTCCGTTGCCTGAGCCTGGGCTATCGACAGATGCAGACTCTGAGAGTGAGGGGGAAGAGTTGGCAAGGCCTCCCTCTCCAGGACCCTCCTCTCTGGCAATGCCTCCGGAGGACACCGAAGGCCAAACGAGAGGCTCAGAGCCAAGCATGTCCCCACAGCCACAGGTGGACAGCGACGAGGAAGATAAGTGCTGGCTGGACCCTCGCCAGAGGCGCAGGGAGAAGCGTGCACAGCAGAGGGGAAGGCATGGCAGAGATTATCTGAGTCACTGGACCACACCCACAGGGTATAAATGTGGGTGTGGTGGCCGGTTCAGTTTGTGACGAGCAAAAACTAGAACTAACCCATGATTTCTGCGTTACTGGACTTTGCCTGCTTTATCGGACTGCATTTGGATTAATCTTTGTTTTGAGTGAGTAAAGTCTGAATTGGCAGCTAGCCACTGGGTTGCTGCCAGCTTTATCATCAAAGAGTTTTGTAGTGTGGTTTATTAACTCTGGGCTGTCTGTGTGTGTGTGTGCGTGGTACGGGGACAGAACACCAAGGCATTATAGAGTGGTATTAACACTTCACGTGATCTTGATTCTATCTCTCTGTTTATGCAGCCCAGAACTGTGTTGGCTTTTTTGGCAGCTGCTGCACACAGCTGGCTCATATCTAAATGGTTGTCCACTAGGACTCCAAGATCCCTCTCACAGTTACTACTATTGAGCAAAGTACCACATATATGGTACCTGTGCATTTTGTTTTTCTTCCCTAAATGTAGAACCTTACTTTTTTCGCTGTTGAATTTCATTTTGTTAGATAGCGCCCAATGTTCAAGTCCGTCAAGATCCTTCTGTATGACTGGAAAACAGGCCACAAGTTCAGACCTGAGCATTTTACAGCCCGCAGGCTACACCCAGCTTGCAGGCAGTCCCAGTCCAGCCCATGGCATTGTTAGCATCAGCAGCAAGGGGTGGGGCCTCAGCGGCGCTAAGGCAGAGCCTTGGTGATGAATCAGGCATCAGTCCAGCATTGGTGGAAGGGGGCCGTGGCAGAGTCAGGAGGGGCAGGGCAGTGCCCCAGGGGGTGGGGAGGTGGTGCTGGCAGCCCTCCACAACAATCCCAGTTTCCCATGTGGTCTGTTGGGAAAACTAATTGCCCGCCCTGCACAAGACTGCATTAACCAAGGACTGGATTAACCAAGAACAATGGTTGTCAAGGTTCCGACTGACGAACCCAACGCAAACACTGTAGAGAGGATCCAATCTCTTAATGCAAAACTTTATTGAGTACATCATTTCGGCACAGAATGAAAGCAAAACCAGCTCTGGCTAATCCCTGCGCAATTCAATATCATTAAAGTATAGAATCCTCCCTCCCTCCTATTAGTGCAGGCCACATTGTCCATTTAAATGTCACAATATTGTTGTGAGAAGATGTCTTGAAAGTCTAGCCAACACCTGCTGCAGTGGTCTTGGTTCTTGCGGGCTGACTGCTTGATGTTTAAAACTCAATTCCCCCTTCCCTCTCCCCTCCCCACATAGTTCATTGGCAAGCTGAGAAACACCAAAAGTGAAATCAGCATGACAAATGGCAGAAGTAGGAAAAAGTTCCTTAACATTGAGACACCCTCCTTGCCCCCCTGGAAGGAATGAACGAGCTATAACTCAGGGACAGTGACTATTCAGTCTTCCCACGAACACTCTGAGCCTTTAGGAGAGCAGTAGGGAAAATTATCTTTCTCCATCTCTTCACCACACCTCCCTGATTAGGCGATGTTGATCGCCTGGAGAGGGCTATAATCTAAAGGTTAGATGGCACCAAATCTGACTGCAGGTTAATTGAGTGACATTCAAGGGCAAGAAGTCTGAGAAACCATGAAATTTATGCCGCCAAATAATCAGCCTCAACCATTAAGAAACAGAAAGGGATGCAGTCCGCAAATATCTGTAAGCATAACTGATTGGTTTTCATGGACATTTCCGTCAGCGCTGGGTTTTATTTCAACAACTCAAAACTCCTGGAGCACATCACTTGTAAGAGAGACAAGTTTTTAAACACCAGCGCTTGACTTTTCCTACAAAGAAAGGCTCACCAGCAAATTGAAATCCAAAAATCTGCTTGTCTGAAAGGAGGTCTCCTAATCAATGCATTTTTGTTCAACTTTCACATATTGCATTCTTGATGCATTTTCTTCCCCAATGTATGAATGAATATGTGCATTTGGCACATAGGTCAGAAAGATGTACATTTGAACTATGCAAAATGCAGAACTGTAAGAACCATAGCGCAAAATTTGGAAAAGTTCTCAACTTATCCAAAACAGGTATTTAACAATCTAAATCTTTTTCATATTAGAGGGTTGGCTTAAGGTTGTGGACAAAGCCAAATTCTTCAGCAACCCTACTTAAAAAGCTAATTTTGTAAAAGTTCTCTCAAAAATATATATGGATTGACTATTTAAGTTAATCATTTAAATATGAGTCAGCAATATGCTGCAACCATCCAAAAAGTCAATGCAAACCTACGCTGCATCAACAGAAGGATAGAATCAAGATCACGTGAAGCATTAGTACCACTCTGTAAGGCCTTAGTAAGACCTCACTTGGAATACTGCATTCAGTTTTCATCACCATGATATAAAAAAGATGTCGATACTCTGGAAAGGGTACAAAGAAAAGCAATTAAGATGATCAGGGGGCTGGGGGCTAAAACATATGAAGAACCGTTGCAGGAATTGGATATGTCTAGTCTAGTGAAAAGGACTAGAGTGGGTAAGAAGCACCAGAATGTAAAACAAGAAACATGGGTGGAAACTAACCAAGGAGAGAACCAACCTAAAAGTTCCTAACAGTGAGAACAATCAACCAGTGGAACAGCTTGCCTTCAGAAGCTGTGGGTGCTCCATCTGTAAGAAGAGACTAGGCAGCCATTTGTCTGAAATGGTACTATAGGGTCTTGAGCAGGGGGTTGGACTAGAATACCTCCAAGGTCCTTTCCAATTCTGGTGATGATGATGATGATGATGATGATGATGATGATGATGACGACAACTTGTATTACTTATTTCTCATGATTTATATTGTTTACTTAGTATCCTTCTATTATTTATGTTGATTGCTCCTTTAGTATCCTATGGCTATCACTAAGTGTTGTATCTTATGATTTCTGATGAAGGTATTTTTACGATGACTATTTATCATTTATTACTTGTTTGTACACTGAGAGTTTATGCATCGGAGACAATTTCCTTTTGTGTCCAATCACACTTGGCCAATAAAGAATATTCTATTCTATTCTATTCTATTCTATTCTATTCTATTCTATTCTATTCTATTCTATTCTATTCTATTCTATTCTATTCTATTCTATTCTATTCTACTCTACTCTACTCTACTCTACTCTACTCTACCCTACTCTACTCTACTCTACTCTACCCTACTCTCTAT
The DNA here is from genome assembly GCF_059756535.1 of Pantherophis guttatus. Lineage (NCBI taxonomy): Eukaryota > Metazoa > Chordata > Lepidosauria > Squamata > Colubridae > Pantherophis > Pantherophis guttatus. Next base: position 14,741,375 of record NC_142064.1, read on the forward strand.
TCTCTATTCTCTATTCTCTATTCTCTATTCCTATGCCATGCTATCCAAGAATTAATATCCACAGAGAAATGTCTTTGCATCCAGAATTGGAAACATGAAAAAGAAAAAAAAACCTCTTCAGTTTTCAGTTTCAGTTATAAAACCTCCAATCCTCCCTGCAAAAAATAAATGAACACTTTAGATTGGAATTGATGATAGTTTTATTTGTGCAAAACGACATATTCATCCACCCAAGTTTTTAGTTTTAGTGGATCCTACAGTCTGAACTTCAGCAGCTCTGTTTATAATATTCCATCTTTGATTGTGGTTGCTATGGGACAGATAATAAATAAAATAATAAAAGAACTCTTCCACTATTCATGGCCAAGTTCATCTATGCAGCTGTTTCAAAACAACAATAAGCCTCTCTCCTGTTCTTTGATTTCTTTAAAATACAGTCATTACGGAATGAAAATAGTGGTTAAGTTTGCCTACTCAGGTCACCTGTTCTTTTCAGCAAAAGGAAAGAATGAGTTTTGGACAAATAGAAACAGAAGAACACATTATTTTTTATAAGACAACGGAAAAAAATCACAGCTGCCAGTTTTTTAACAGGCATTGGCCTTCATAGGCATTGAGTTCTTCCCAAGAACTCTAGGATGTTGTAAAGTATCAGAGTACCATAACTGCCTTTTGTGATTGACAGGTGGAAATTTTTTATTATTATTCTCATTGCAGAGTTACAATAGCGACAGTACCAAGCTGTCAGACAAATCTTTTTGAGTTCTCAGATTGATTATCTGACATCAGGAACAGGACATAATTAAAACCTTAATCTGCCAACTAGAAATTTTTGGATTTCTCTTATATAATTGGTTTATCTGGATCTCAAAGTGATACCTTTCCTCCATATCTCTACCAGCCTTACTGATTCTCCCTTATCAAAACTACTATTCTGGCCTGCCTTCCTCCCTCTCTCCCTCTTTCTTTCTTTCTTTCTTTCTTTCTTTCTTTCTTTCTTTCTTTCTTTCTTTCTTTCTTTCTTCCTTCCTTCCTTCCTTCCTTCCTTCCTTCCTTCCTTCCTTCCTTCCTTCCTTTCTTTCCCATTTAGGTTGACTTCACATTTTGAGCCCAGAAATGATTGTTATAATTATGCTTTGATGAACCATCATGCTTAGTAAAACCAGCTCCAACGGATTTGTGCATACTGTTTGCTGAATCACAAAAGTTTCTGGATCTTTTCTTGGTTCCATTTATTTATGCATTAGTAAAATGATATTGATTGATATGAATATGGGTGGCAATGGGGAGGCATGCTGGATACATTTTATCCATTAATTCATTTATTTAGTTAGTTATTGTTCTGTTTAAAATATGGGATTAAAAAATCAAGAAGTAGTTTAAAATAAAATGCAATTAAAATAATTACTTTTTTTTTTTTTTAAATGTACGTGTATTTATAGCCTATGTTTCCATTTCAAATGGCAAGGAACTGAAGTTGTCTTGACCAAAATATATGTGTATATCTATAGAGTTTATATCCAGAAAAATAATATTACACACAAAGAGAAAGACAGAGTGAGAATAAAACTTCAAATATATACCAATAAAAATGAAAAAAAAAAAGGAAAGGAAAAGCAAAAGAAAAGAAAATGAGCATTGGGAATCTCAACTTACTCAGCTCAAAGACTCTTTTTAATTCTGGCTCCCTTAATAATTGAAGTTTTTGAACAATCTGCTAAAATAAGTGAAGAATTTGGGGTGAACTGTTTTCTAGACCAAGTTCCCCAACCCCTATTCCGTGGACTGGCACCAACTGGGCCACACAAGGCAGCAGACAAAAATATGTCCCCTTCAGTCAGTGGAAAAATCTTTCTCCACAGAACCAGTCCCTAATGTCAAAAAAGGTTGGAGGCCACTATTCTAGACTCTTTTAAAATGACATCCTTAGATGCCAATCTGTGACTTCATCTTGAAATATTTTTTTTCCCCTTTTGGCCTCCCATATTCACCTCTGGCAACTGAAAAAAAAAAATCTCAGAAAAAGACAATCTGTCAGCTGCACAGCCCAGATTTTTAAAAAGCCTCACTAATTTCGTTTGTGTGAGGACTTCTTTTACTGTATAACTTCTGTAACAAAATCTTGCAAGTCTGAATGTTCTTAAATAAAAGTAAATAAAGGAGGCCTTTTAAAGACAACTAAAACAAAAGCAGAATACAAGAAAGAAGTAATTGAGCAGCGAGCTGAAAATTGGAAAAGCAAAGCTCTGCATGGCCAATACTTGAAAAGTATTGAAGGAAAAGCTGACCAGAAACTAACTTGGAACTGGTTAAGATCAGGAGTACTGAAAAAAGAAACAGAAAGCTTTATTTTGGCAGCTCAAGAACAAGCCCTACCCACAAACTGCATGAAGGCAAAAATTCAACTTGTTACCATCAACAACAAATGCTGCCTCTGTAATGAGAAAGATGAGACAGTCGACCACCTGATCAGTGGATGCAGCAAAATTTCACAAATTAACTACCTACAATGCCATGTCCGCGTTGCTAAGATCATTCACTGGAAATTATGCCAGAAGTTTGGATTTGAGTAGAGCAAAAACCACTGGGAACATCAGGTTGAGAAAGTTTTAGAGAATGAGAAACTCAAGATCTTGTGGGACTTCAGGATTCAGACGGGCACTTGGCCCACAACACACCTGACATAACAATAGTTGAAAAGAAAAAAGTATGGTTCATTGACATTGCAATACTGGTGATGCACGGATTGAAGATAAGCAGCAAGAAAAAATCACAAAGTACCGGGCCTTGCAAATTGAAGTTGAGCGACTGTGGAAAAAGAAATCGTGTGTTGTCCCAATTGTAATTGGAGCCCTTGGAGCAATACCCAAAGGGCTACCTCGCTATTTAGAAATTCTAAATTTACCGGACTTGAACATTTTGACTCTACAAAAAAACACTTTACTCAGAACAGCTTACATCCTCCAACGATACCTTAACAGTTCCTAGGTCCTTGGTTAGGACTCGAGCTGTTGAGTTATTAACCAACCTCAAAGGCTGTGAATCTCACCAAAGATTAACCAATAATATATTATCATCATCATCATCATCATCATCATCATCATCATCTGGGAACATTTTGAGATGTGTTTGAAGTTTGTTCTGAATTTTCATCACACATTCACACACACACAGAAACACACATTGCTGAATGGATGTAAATGGCAGAAATGATTGCTAGCATTTTCAAAATTGTCTTCACGCTAAAACTCAGCACCAGTCATCTACCTTTGATTAAAGTAACCAAGGTGAGAAAGGTATTTTCAATTTTTTTTTCCTTAAAAAAAGTACTATAGACACACACAAAGGGGATGGGGGCAGGAATGGAAATTCCAAACTACTCAAATATCAATTTTTCTATTTATTTCAGAATAGTCAAATGTAACATATATAGAACAATCGTGGATGTCTCCTTTGGATTTATTTTTACTCTTTCCATCTGGACAATTAATTATAATTGTAATATATTGTAAATGCTATTCTGTGTTAATTAAATTCCAGCTTCAGAAAAAAAGAAAATCTATACAGCAAAGTTCATGAGCTTTAGGCAGATGGTACCCAGATTTGCAATTGCAGATAATGTCAAACAGAGGTTGGCATTTTCTGCAATTAGAATGGAGTTTTATATTTTTATCTGACCGCATAGTTTTCCAGGATGATCTGTTTGCAACCTGGTACTTAGCACCATGTAATTTAGACCTTCTACCGTGCTGCTCCATGTCTTCTTTCCTTCTTTCCTTCCTTTCCCAGCATTGTAACTTCTCCAAAGAAGTAGGACTTTTCATAGTGTACCCAAAATACAATAGTTTGAGCCTAGTAATTTGTATCTTGAGTGTGAGTCTGAATTGATTTGTTCTACGATTTGTATTTTAGCAACTAAATTTAGTCTGGAGGCTAAATTGTGCAATGAGTAGTTAAGGGAGCGACGTATGTCTAGCCGATCGAAGAGAAGGATTAGGGATGACATGGTAGCTGTCTTCCAGTCCTTGGGGGGCTGCCAGAGAGAAGAGTGGATTGGCTTATTCTCCAAATCACCAAAGAGCAGGACAAGTAGTGATGGACAGAAATGTATTAAAGAGAGATCCAAGCTAGAATTAAGGAGAAATTTCCTGACAGTGAAAACAAATTAACAATATTACATTTGTGTCCTATTTAGGTGCTTCTGGGTTGAAAGGATGAGCCGATGAGATCACTTTCGTCTGGGGGATGCCAGAGGGGGCTCCTTTCATGTCCCTGTTATTTTCCTACCAAAGTGGTACCTATTTATCTGCTTGCATTTGCATGCTTTAGAACTGCTAGGCGGTCAGGAGCTAGGGCAAATTGACAGGAGCTCATTCCGCCACATGGCTTGTTCTCAGGTTTCAAACTACCAAGCTGTTGACCTCACAATGGTCTATTGACTCAACATCCTAACCACATGAGCAAGTGGTAGTAATTAAGTGGCCCCTTAATTAAAATTAATCAATGGAATAGCTTGTCTCCTGGAATTGTGGGTATTCCATCACCGTAGGTTTTCAAGAGGAGACTGAACAATTATTTGACCAGGATGGTATAAGGTCCCCTGCTTTGAGCAAGGGAATTGGACTAGATGATCTCTGAGGCCCCTTCTAGCCATATGATTCTATGTTCTATTATTCATTTGTTCATTTCCTTGCCTATCAAAGATATCCTCATGTGTCTTCTCCAACATTAAAGTTCAAAACTATCAATATTCATTCTACCATACTTCTTCAAAGTCCAACTTTCTCCTCCATAAAAGGAAACAAGGAAAACCAATTGCCAACATACCAGTGTTGGAAGAAATATCCATCTGGTTCAGTTCCAATCTGGGAGAAAGACACTGGAAACATGGAGGCTGATTGGAAAGAAGGTTTATTGATGAAGCAGAACCACATGGGTTTGTAGTTCTGGGCAGCTGACAAAATGGAGTTGAAAGTGGGTGGCTTTTATACCTTCTTTTGGGCTTTGTATTTGAGCTTCCCGTTCCTGTACAAGAATATGTACTTTGTGGTTTGGTGGGCATGGCTTGGTGGGCATGGCAGGGGAAGGATACTGCAAAATCCCCATTCCCGTCCCACTCCTGGGAGAAGGATATTGCAAAATCTCCATTCCCACCCCACTCTGGGGCCAGCCAGAGGTGATATTTGCTGGTTCTCCAAACTACTCAAAATTTCTGCTACCGGTTCTTCAGAACCTGTCAGAATCTGCTGGATTTCACCCCTGGGCTAATCTTACCATTCTGCCTTTGTTCAGACTTTGTTGCAGGGAGTTTCAAAATATCCTGCCTTGAATGGATTATCAAATCTGAATTTCTGAAAGGTGCCTCCTCAGTTTCTGCTTGGGGATAGGAAGATTGGGGCTGCTTCCTGCCTCTAAAAAAACACGTTTCTCCATTTCTCATCTAGGGAAATATAATATTCTGCCTTTTTAATATTTCTCAAAATATTTCATTCTTCTGGGTGGGGGGCTGACTTTCTACACTAGCTGATATACTACTTCATAGCAACTAAATATATTTTCCAAGCCTTTATTGTTGTCTTACCACATGATGGTTTATGGCATATTTTCTGAATGCTGATCCATTTACTGTTAATACTTCCTCCTAAAGAACAAAAGCTATCCACCACTTTAGTATCTCCATTATCAATTCTAAAGCTCGTTAGGTACTAGTTGCCATTTATTTGGCCTTCTTTACATGTAATCTTACTCCTATTGTTTTCATTCTGCTCCTTGGCTTTCATTAATTACTAGAACTTGCAGATCATTTGCATTTTCCTCTATCAGAGTAGCGTCATCAGCACAACTCACATTATTGATGTTTCATCCTCTATTCTAAAAACATATTTATCTTCCAATTCAGCCTCCCTCAATAAATGTTCAGGATACAGAGAGCACAATGCAAGACTATTCTTGGCAGATGGAGGTGGGAGTGGGGTGAAATAGGAGAGCTCTGGTGAATAAGACAGAGTGGCACCATTTCATTCTGAGTTTCTTTGCAATCTTTTTCAGCACTTACTCAATTGTTCCACTTTCAGACCTCCCCTCTTCCTTTACAGTGAGGGCTTCAACTCTGCAGATTGTTGGAAGATTTTTTTTTTTAATGAAAACTGCCAGCTTGTGCTTCTTCAAAATCACTGTTTCTCCTCTGGTTCATCCAAGTGCTTAGTTGAAGTGTCCCTGAATGCTTCAAAGTTGAAACTGATGCTGCAAATGTAACTGGCAACCAAAACACTTTCCTCTCCTGCTTGTTGTTGTTGTTGTTGTTGTTTTTATTATTATTATTATTATTATTATTATTATTATTAATAATAATAATAATAATAATAATAATAATAATAATAATAATAATTTATTTATAAAATTTATTGGCTGCCCATCTTACCATAAGATAACTCTGGGTGGTATCAAAATAAATGTTCGGAGAATAGTTGTCTCTTAAGTCAGGGGCAGGGGTGAAATGCTACCGGTTCGGACAGGTTCGGGTGAACCAGTAGTAAAAAATGCTACCGGTTTGAGTGAACCGGTATTTCCGACAATCAGCTGGGCGACGATCAGCTCTGATGTGTGATTTATATTAGCTAGAATCGTTGGATTTCCTGTTTTCTAGCTAATCTAAATTGTGTGGCACAGCGGATTCCCCTCCCCTCGCTGTTCTTACCTTTGCAGACTCAGAAGGCTTCAAAATGTTCCCTTTTTAGCGCTGCACGAGTGTGCTCAGGCAAAGAGCACACTCGGTAGCACACTCACAGAACCAGTAGCAGACTTTGGAGGATTTCACTGCTGGTCAGGGGGCCCCAATCCTCAGGCCATGATCCACTACTGGGCCTCGTGACTTTCGGAACCAGGCCAGGGAAGTGGCAGGTGAGTGTGTGTGCGTGTGCAGCTCAATTCGCGCTAGCAGTGGGTGAGCGCCTGCACACGAGCTCCATTTGCATGAGTGAGAGGTGCGTATGCCAACCACTCACACAAATGGAGCTGTGTGTGCTTGCCCACTCTGCATGCAGAACCATTCCCTCTCCTCCCCCACACCAGCCTGCAAAGCCAAAAAGATTGGGGAACTCTGTCTTAAGTTGCCCAACAACATTAGTAGTATGGTCCACCAACCTTTTTTCAGAGACTTTTATTACAGAGAAGTTTTTTTTTTTAAAAAAAAATACACATTCCTGCTCCAGATTGTTCAAAGCACAAAGAACTTGGAAAAAACAACAAACGTATCTCTCCAGTAGTCGTTAAGATAAAAAGCATGTTTCCCATTATTACACTGGGTTTCTTATATTTTTCTTTATTTTCACCAAACCGGTGGGTTTTTAAATTCACAGTGACAGAGGTGGTATTCAGCCGGTTTAGACCAATTTCCCAAACCGGTAGCGGAAATCGTGGGTGGCCCTGCCCATCCACTCCGGCTCTATGCTATCCTATTTAGGGACGTTTTTGAGGCCGGGCGCATGTGCTGAAGGCACACTCACATTTGTGAAGTAAGTGAATACCACCCCTGCACAGCAAGTATGTTTGTAGTTGAGTCAGGAGGGGGAAATTGGTAGGTTTACTAATCAAATAGATGAGTCCAGGTTCATAATCTTAGTGGGAAGTATTTTCCCCACTGGCTACTTCTGGCATTATCCAGTAAAATGATGAGAGGCAATTGATCACTTTAACAGTGTCTGGATGATGCTGTGAAGCCATGTTAGGAGGCAAGGAAAGTGCCAGGGAAGGCAGTTGTAAGGATGTAGAAAGCGGTGGAGGCTTCGGTGCTCTGTGTACTGAGTTGTTTGCTTACAGACATTCCATTACCCAACTAGGTAACCTCATCAGTACTGGTTTATTTATTTATTAAACAAATGTATATAGACATCCAACTCACACACAGTGATTCTGGGAAGTGTACGGTGTTAAAAAACCCACAGTTTAAAACCCACAACTTAAAACCCACCCCATCTTGTGGAGGTGACAACAGAATCAGACAAACCATTTGAGTGGCTCTGAACTGTGTCCCCAAGACCATTAATAACACCATGTCTTCAAGTTCTTATGGAAAAGCAACAAGATGGGGGGCAATCTTATCCTTGGGGAAATGATGTTCCAAAGGAAGGGAGCCACTACAAAGAAGGCCTTTTTGTTCCTATGTCCCATCAGATGTAGTTCCTTGATTGTTGAGATCTGCAACATGCCCTGCCTTCTTACTCTTGTGGGCCAGGTAGATGTAAAAAGGGAAAGGTGGTCTATCAAAAATGAAGTTATCTAATCGGGCAATGAACTGCCCGCAGGTGTTGTGGCTCCGTTACCAGAGCCTGTGTCATTGGCAGGAGAGGACTCCGAGAGTGAAGGAGAGGAGTTGGCAAGGCCTCCCTCTCCAGGAACCTCCTCTCTGGCAATGCCTTCGGTGTCCGCTGAAGAGCAAGAGATAGGGCCGGGGCCAAGCATATCCACGCAGCCACAGATGGACAGTGATGCGGATAATGAGTCTTGGCTGGATCCACGCCAGTGTCGCAGAGATAAGCGCGTGCAACAGAAGAAAAGGCGTGCCCGAGATTAGGCTGAGTCACTGGTCCACACCCCACAGGATATAAAAGGGAGCGTGGTGGCCAGTCAAACCTTGTAACGAACAAAGATGAAAGCTTCCACGCCATCTGCATTGCCGGACTTTTGCTATAGACTTTGCTGGATTATCTCTGGACTTGATTGTAATTATTGAGCTGTTTCTTTTGATGTACCAGAAGTGGGGAGAAGTTATCTCTCCTCTTCGCAAATAATAAACTCTTGGCAGGCAGCCACTAGATCGTTGCCAAGTTCCGTTATCATAAGGAAAAGGATTTTGCTAGTTGGTTTGGTCTTTAACTCTTGAACGTCTGTTGGTGTGTGTGCGTGTGGGACAGGGACAGAACAGCAGGCAAGCAACCAAGCTCAGACCACCAAGAACTGTACTGTTCAACCATGAGTTACATATAATACTTCTATTACATCAGGGGTGAAATCTACTTACCTTCCTTATCAGAAGGAAGTGTATGCGTGCGCACATCACATGCACGCGCAGACCCTCTGCGCATGCACAAAACCTGCACATGCGCAGAGAGTAAAAAACACTTCCTGGTTAAAATCAGGAAGTAATGACACCTGGGTGGGTGGGTGGAGCCTTGCACCGCCATCGCTACCGGTTCTCCAAACCACCGGCCACAATTGCTACTGGAATGCCCAATCCAGTCCGAACTGGGAGCATTTCACCCCTGTATTACACCCAATACATCTATTGGATATCCACTGATTCTTCTGGCCAGTTATTGTCCATAGCATCGATCAACTACAAAGTATCCATGGATGCCAAGGGGCTTACATGACCTGTAGATATCATCCACAGATCCCCAAAATGAAACAAATTTAAAAAGGAAAATACCCAGATTTTATGAGAAGTGTTGAAGTCTTTTAAGATCTTCAGTGAGAATGTGAATCTTATAAAACTGTGAAAGCTCAAGGGGATTCAGACAAAATTATTTTTAGTTTATGATGCTAAATTTGTGTGACTGGACCTCAGATTGAAGCAGGGGTGAAATGCTCCCGGTTTGGACCAGATCGCCCGATCCGGTAGGGATGGCGGTGGGTGGTTCAGAGAAAATCCCTGCGCACGCCCCCCCCCCAATGCCCAGCTGAGCCGTGCGATCATCAGAGGCTGTTTTTTTTTTTTTTTTTTACTTTTAATAGCATTTTTTCTATAACGTCTTCGGCCGAAAAAATGCTTTTAAAAGTAAAAGAAAAAAAAGAAGTCTCTGATGATCGTGCGGCTCAGCTGGGATTGTCAGAGGCTTTTCAAAGGATTTTTTTCTGCAACCCCTTCGGCCGAAGAGGTTGTAGGAAAAAAAAATGCCTTTAAAAGCCTCTGGCGATCCCAGCTGACTTGCCTGATCATCAGAGGCTTCTAAAAGCATTTTTTACTGCAACTTCTTCAACCGAAGAGGCTATAGAAAAAAAAATGCCTTTAAAAGCCTCTGATGATCCCAGCTGACTTGCCTGATCATCAGAAGCTTCTAAAAGCATTTTTTTCTGCAACCTCTTCAGCCAAAGAGGTTGTAGGGAAAAAAATGTCTTTAAAAGCCTCTGGTGATCCCAGCTGACTTGCCTGATCATCAGAGGCTTCTAAAAGCATTTTTTCTGCAACCTCTTAAGGTTGTAGAAAAAATGCTTTTAAAAGTAAAAAAAAAAAAAAAAAAAGTTGGCTACGCCCACCCAGTCACATTACCAGTCTCACCAAGCCACGCCCACAGAACCGGTAGTAACAAATTTTAGATTTCACCCCTGGATTGGAGTACTCTAATGGACATTATAACCACCTACCTAATGCTTTCCAAAATCTCATGAACTTTGCTTATCCAGAAAAGTTTAAAAGAAGTAAATCATAACAGAATAACAGAGTTGGAATTCAACATTTTACATGCAAAGCACTACCAAGGGGATAGCTTTGCCCTTTTTAAGGATGGATACACCAATTTCTCCATATTGAATATTGCTGTTGTACATTCATGATCATTATCCAAAGTAGAAAGTATTACGAAAGATTGATTTTTACCTTGAATTTTATCCACAATATTATGGTTTGTTTTTTAGCATGATTAAGCCATACTGAGAAAAAAAACCCTTCGATTTCCAATTGTTCATTCAGCCCAATAATTTTTCCATTTTCAATGATCTGTTACAAGTATTTGGAAATATGTTACTGCATTCAGAAAATTGTATTTAGAACTTATTTAGCAATAGATCTTTGTCATCTTAGGAATCAAATGTTGCAGGTAGGTATTGCACCTGTAACCTATGTATTTATTAAATTTATATTCTATTTTCCACTGCAAATAAGGAACAAGTCCTCTAATAACATGACATGATGAAATGTACAACCATCACTAAAATTTAGAAGTAATTAAATGCAAAGTCTCCTTTGAGACAAGCTCAATTGTTGCTAACTTAATAAAAAAAATATTAATCAAGTTTTAGGAAGAGTATAAAATGTGGAATCAACAAAATTCAAAGGGGGCTGAACTTGGTGTGATTGTGGATACTTAAGGATTCTAGGCTGAATCCTCGCTTGACTCCACCACTAAGCACTGACTGCTCTTCTCCTACAGTAGGGCTTCAACTGAACTTTTGTGACATCATTCCAACTTTCTTGACTTCTGCTCAGAGGACATTGTTCACCCCTGCCTTGATGGGCAAGCCTGAATTATTAACTTTTGTGAAATCTGGGCACTTTATGGGAAAGCAAATTGCCACAAAAGACTCGTTATACTTCACCCAAACATTAAGGAACAGGGGAAAATACATTCAGACATCCAAGCTTCTTGGTATAGGGCTGTGATGGCGAACCTATGGCACGTGTGCCACAGGTGGCACGTGTAGCCATATCAGTGGGCATGCGAGCTCAGCTCCACCATGTATGTGTGCGCCGGCCAGCTGATTTTCGGGCCTTCTGGGCCCACCAGAAGTAGGGAAACAGGCTGTTTCCTGCCTCTGGAGGGCCTCGGGGTGGTGGTGGGGAAGGCCCATTTTTTGCTGTCCCCAGCCTCTCTAAGAGCCTCTCTAGGAGTCTGAGGAGGGCGAAAACGGCCTTCCCCCTTCCCTGGAGGCCCTCTGGAGGCCAAAAATGGCCCATTTGTCAACTTCCAGTCCTAGAGAGGCTCTGGAGGCTGGGGACAGCAAAGTGCCTTGGTGCTTCTGACAGGAGTGTGATGTGATCACAGTAGTACTGGCCTAGATGCCATTGGGTTTTTTTTTTAGGCTTGCAGGGCTGATTAGTAAAAACATACTTAATATGATTTTCAATGTTTTCTTGCATTTTGTTGTGGCCCGTCAGCGGCCTGTGCAGCTAGTAGCTGATTCTGACAGTGAGGAGGCTGGTGTGGTGCTGCACCAGCAGCCTGTGCAGCTGGTACTCGAGTCAGACAATGAGGAGGCTGGAGAAGATGTGGTGCCAGAGGTGGGGATTCAGCCAGGGCCTTCAGAACCTCCAGAAGCTCCTATAAGTGAAGAGGAAGAAGAGGAGGAGCCTCTTCTCGATGCACGGGCATGCAGAGCTGCCAAAAGGCAGGAGTGGCTCCTCAGGAGGAGTCTTCTCGAGAGTAAGATTTGGGGCTAATTGATTTAGCCTATTTAAGGAAGGACAACAACTGAGGCAATTTTCAGGGAACAACTTCGTTCACTCTCCTTCGTGTCTTGGTCTTAGTTCTCTTATCAGTTTCCTGCAAATTGCTTCTGGGCATTCTGCCAACCATAGTAAGATTACGATTATTTATTCTTTGAATTCTTGTAGGCTGTTAATGAGGTTAATTAACACCCTTTCTTTGTACAAGACTGATTTAATTTAGTAAACTAAGGTTTGTACAGACTTTGTGCGTGCTGCGTTCTTTGGGGTCCATAGCTATTTACAGAAAGAGAGAGAAAAGGACTAGCAAATCATTATTTTTTTATTATTTATATTTCTATACCGCCCTTCTCCTGCGGGACTCAGGGCGGTGTACAGCCAGGATAAAACATAGCATATAAAATTTAAAAACATTTTAAAAAACAATTAAATAATTTTGGCCCGAATTTAAAACAACCCAATTAAAACGGAAATTCGATTAAAAAACTAAGAGGATGGGATCAAGCCAGCCCAGCTAGATGGAACAAGTGTGTCTTCAGGGCCCGACGAAAAGTCCAGAGGTCTGATATCGTGCGTATCTCAGGGGGCAGGTCATTCCAGAGGGCAGGCGCTGCCACAGAGAAGGCTCTCTCCCTGGGGGTCGCCAGTCGGCACTGCCTGGCCGACGGCACCCTGAGGAGGCCCTCTCTGTGCGAGCGAACTGGCCGGTGGGAGGCTATTGGAGGCAGAAGGCGGTCTCGCAAATACCCCGGTCCTAAGCCATGGAGTGCTTTAAAGGTGGTCACCAACACCTTGAAGCGCACCCGGAAGACCACAGGAAGCCAGTGCAGCTCACGCAGGAGAGGTGTTATATGTGAGCGCCCCGTCTCTCCCATAATCCCCCGTGCGGCCGTGTTCTGGACCAACTGCAGCCTCCGGGTGCACCCCAAGGGGAGCCCCATGTAGAGACCATTGCAGTAGTCCAGGCGGGAAGTGACGAGTGCTTGAGTGACCGTGCGTAGGGAGTCCCGATCCAGAAAGGGACGCAACTGGCGTATCAGGCGAACCTGATAAAAAGCCCCCCTGAACTTGGTGTCTTGGACAACTTGGGTGTCCCCCTGGATCATATGTGTATTACTTCGCAGTAATAATTGTATTCCGTTTATTGTACATGTTTTCAAGGTCAAAACGTGAGGCGTTGAAAGAAGTAACTTCTCCTTTATTTTTATTTTCTCTTTTCTCAAATAAATGAACCAATAAGAACATTTTCGTGAAAACCCAGGCACTATGCCTGCAATACCTAATGGATGTTGGTCTGAGGTACCCCAGAACTTTTGATAGAACCTTTGAGACTCCTCAATGAATTCCTGTTCTTGAAAAATATATACCGCATTGATGCTGGATGCAGAAAATGAGAAGAAGGCTCTTATGAAAGAATAAAAAGTAATTATAATTGCCTGGCATCTGTTTCCCAGGTAGAACATTTATGAAAGTAACATTGCTCATTTTTTTATCGTGCGATATTTCCAGAAATAAATTTGACCCACACCCGCGCTAAACTGCAGTTCCATTCACTCCCTCCCATGAAAAGAAAACTAGGCATAAGGGAAACATATTGTAGGCCAATTTCATTATGCCATGCCTGCTTTTTCTAAGCAGAATTACCTCTCTCTCTCTCTTTCTCTCTTTTTTTTTTTAAAAAAACCCTATTATCATGACTTATTTTGTAGGCGAAAAAAACATTACAGGCCAGGGAACCCTGTTCTCTGAGAAAGGGCAGTCGAAAAACAGATATTTTTTTTTTTTTCATTTCAGAAAGAGCAGTCAGGGATAATAACAATGAAATTGGTTCTAGATTGGAAACGCAAGTTGGAAATATCCAGAAAGGGGAGAAAGAACATCACAGATAAAACATCTGGAGCCACAAGATGAATATTCATCTCACACATAGCGTCCTGGCCCAAAGCCCAACTGAAGAGTTAAATTTCCGTAGCCTTCTAAATGCCAGAAGGGTCAGAGCCATTTGGAACTCATAGGGGGTGGACAAGGGCATGCTATTCCACAGGTCAGGCACATTAAGAGAAGCATCATCATCATAGCAGAATCATAGGCAGAATCATAGCCCAAGCTAGGAGTCCTTTTTTCATCCGGGACAAATATTTGTCCAATCTTTTCTTAGAAACCTCCAGTAATGGACAACTCGCAAGTCCAGGAGGCAAGCTGTTTCATTAATGAATTGTTCTCACTGTTGGGCAATTCCTCCTTAGTTCCAGGTTGAATCTTTCTTTAATGAGCTTCCACCAGAGGTGGGTTTAAGCAGGTTCTGACCAGTTCTGGAGAACCAGTAGCGGAAATTTTGAGTGGTTTGGAGCCCCCCTATTCTCTGCCTCCCGAGTCCCAGCTGATCAGGAGGAAATTGGGGATTTTGCAGTAACCTTCCCCTGGAGTGGGGTGGGAATGGAGATTTTACAGTATCCTTTCCCTGGAGTGGGGTGGGAATGGAGATTTTACAGTATCCTTCCCCTGCCACACCCATCAAGCCATGCCACTCCCACCAAGCCACACCCACAGAACCGGTAGTAAAAAAAAATGAAACCCACCCATTGCTGCTTGTCCTGTCCTCAGATGCCTTAGTTTTTCTTTCTTGTGACAGCCTTTCAAGTACCAGAAGACAACTGTCATATCACCCCTAATCCTTCTCTTCAGCAGCCTAGACATACTTATTTCCCTTAACTGTTCATCATATGCTTTAGTCTCCAGGCCCCTGATAATCTCTGTTGCTCTTCTCTGCATTCTTTCTAGCGCCTCATCATCTTTTTCTTTTTTTTCTATCATAACAACCAGAACTGGACACAGTATTCCAGGTGTGGCCTTATTAGTGCAGTAGAAAGCGGTACTATCACTTATCACGATCTTGATGCTATGCTCTGTTGATGCAGCCTAGGACTGCATTGGCTTTTTTGGCAGCTGCAGCACACTGCTGGCTCATATTTAACCTGTGGTCTAGCCAGAGGTGGGCTTCACAAAATTTAACAACCAGTTCACCTAGTGCAGAACTGAGAATGTGAGCGCTTGCACGTGGCTTCAAACACACGACGATTTCATGTGCGCGGCTTCCAGTACACCTTCTCGGGCAGCCGCGGTGAGTAGAGCGGGCGAGGCGCGGAAATCAATTGGGCTGTGTGGGTGGGGTGAGCGACCCCGAGAGTGAGATATAGTGGATGGGATAGCGCCGGGGTGGGTGGCCAGGCCCAGCTGGTGGTCGGAACTACCGGTTCGCCCAGACCGATAGCAGCCCACCTCTGGGTCTTCCAGGACACTCATGTAAATGATATGTAAATGGCCACAGTCATGCACAAGAGTTGAATAAGAATTGTTTAATTGTTAAAACCCAATTTTTTTAAAAAAAAGGACACTCAGATTTGTCTTACTTCAGGACTCCTGCCATACAACACTTTAATGGACAACCTGAAACGTGGCAACCTTTTCAAATCTTGTTGAGCAGGCAGAGATAATTGGAAATTATATTTCAAATATCTGGCCCTATGCCATGAAGGGCTTTGTAAGTGACAACCAGCACCTTGTATTTCTTCAGGAAGTGTATTGTTAACCAGTATATACTATATATATATATTGTTATACAGTATATACAATATACTAAAACATTTATTTATTTATTTTTAAAAAAGAAGGAACACTTTAAAAAAAATCTTCTTCTGCTACCATATTATAAACACAGGAACAAGAGCAATGAAAATTAAATACTGGTTCCCTCACTCCATGGTTATAAGGCTGAAGGGAAGGGGGTGAGCCCCCTCAGGAATGGCCTTCCAGAAGTTGGCGAAACTGAAGTTTTCTGGAGAAATGTTGGGGCATGACTATTGTCCTTTAGTTAACTGTTTTATTTATTTATTTTTTTAATTTGATTTATATGCCGCCCTTCTCCGGAGACTTAGGGTGGCTTACAATGCGTTAAGCAATAGCCTTCATACTGTTGTATATTTATACAAAGTCAGCTTATTGCCCCCACAAACTGGGTCCTCAATTTACCTACCTTAGAAAGGATGGAAGGCTGAGTCAACCTTGAGCCTGGGGAGATTCGAACATGCAGTAATTGCAGGCAGCTGGATGTTAATAACAGGCTATTAGTCTGCTGCGCCACCAGGCTCCTCTATTTCTTTTAAATAGTAATTTGCATGGCTATGTATCGGTATAATTTTACACATCCACTTCACAGATGTTGTTTCTGTTGCTCCCCTCTGGGAGGAGGTTTCGAAGTATTTCTAGCAGGACTTCGAGATTCTGTAACAGGTTTGTTCCCTACGCCATCCATCTGGTAAACTTGCAAAATTTGTTTCTCTTGTCATGTACATTTATACATCCGAACTAGACTGTGTTGTTCCTCTGTGTCATATACTATATATGGGTACATGCATAATTTTGTATAAATTTATTTATTTATTTGTCATGTTTAGGTTGTGTATATTGGAGGTGGTGACACTTTGAGAGCTGTATGCAACAAAATTTCATTTTAATGCATGCCAAATAGTGTACATTCAAAGTGCCAATAATGAAGTTATTCTAAGTTTACGTTCTAAGTCTAAGTTGTTGAATATTTTCAGAAAATATTTCTTCATCATTGTTTAACCCTAATCCCTTGTGGGGTGGAGTCTGGGCAACTGAATGGAGCTAGCAGAGTGATTTAATGGCTGGATGCCTTTCCTGTCTCCATTGCGGACTTTTGTCCAGCAGATATATTCTCAGTGTGCCCAGAGAGAGAAATATCTGTCTCTACCTAGGATCGAACTCACAGCCTCCTGATTATGAGGCGAGAGCTCCACTTCTAGACCACTGCGCCACTCCGTAAATAGTGGATAAAAAGTAATATTTGCACCATTGTAAATATTACTTTTGTTGTCACTAACTCGTATCCAACTCTTCATAATCATAGCATGCCAGTTCCCC
The DNA here is from genome assembly GCF_059756535.1 of Pantherophis guttatus. Lineage (NCBI taxonomy): Eukaryota > Metazoa > Chordata > Lepidosauria > Squamata > Colubridae > Pantherophis > Pantherophis guttatus. Next base: position 14,758,479 of record NC_142064.1, read on the forward strand.
ATCACTCATCCTCCACTGTCTCCCAAAATCAAGTTCATTGCATTGATGACACTATCTTGCTGTCCCCTTCTCTTTTTGCTTTCAATGTAGATATTATACATATGTTTCATGATATTTATATTGTACATGGTATTGTAAGCAGCCATGCATTTGCTAGGAATTAGGAGTCTCTGCAGATTTTACTCCGCTAATCGTTGCCAACTGTAGGGAACAGTGCACATCTCCATTTCAAGGCCATTGAGCCAGTGCTGTCTGAAGTTATTTCCGTGGTCAGCATGACGTCAGGGAGTCCTGTTACTGTCAGTAACCTTCCTATTTATCTACTTGCACTTGCATGCTTTTGACCTGCTAGGTTGGCAGGAATCAATGGCATACAAATTTAACAATAACAGCAATGATATTAAATAAGGAAATAATGATGCCTACTGCCTCACATTAAACTGCCTGCCTAAAGAAATTGCTCAAATAAAATGTGATTATTCTCTTCTACAAGTGTTCCGCCTCTGGTTCATTAAGGTAGTGAAAAATAAGTGTACAGTAAAGTCTAATTCATCTACAGGTATGGTTTAATTGAATAAATTGAAATGAAACATTGCCCATAAACCACACGCTGAGCATAACTAATATTTTTATAAAGGAAGAACAAGCTGCATGGCCTGTTCTTGACTACAAACTGAAAAATAGATTGATGTTGTCCTTTAAAAAGAAAAAAAGCACAGGCACACAAAAAAAAACTATCTAGTTTTAATTGCTTGAATCTATGCCAGGGACTAGAACAGAATAGTAAGGGAAAAGAAATAAATTCTCCACCAAGTCAGTCTCCACTCCTAATAGCTGCATGGAGACGTTCATCTAATTTTCTAGCAGCAATGCAGAAACATCTTAGTGTAGTCCAACAACGTGCATTCTGGGGTCCCCCATCTTAGTATTAACCAAGCCGAACTCTGTTTAGCTTCTGAATCCAAGACAGACCAATTCTCGAATACAGCTCATCTGCCTGGAATCCACACTGTATAATGGACATTAATACAATTGAGAGAGTCCAGAGGTATTTCATGAGAAGAGTACTCCACCCCTCTGCTCGCAATAGAATCCCTTATGCCACCAGGCTTGAAATTTTGGACCTGGACAACCTAGAACTATGGTCTGACCTAAGCTTAGTACACAAAATTGTCTGCTACAACGTCCTACCTGTCAATGACTACTTCAGCTTCAACCGCAATAATACATGAGCACACAATATATACAAACTTAAAGTGAACTGCTCCAAACTCGATTGCGGAAAATATGACTTCAGCAACAGAGTGGTCAATGCCTGGAATGCACTACCTGACTCTGTTGTTACTTCCTCAAACCCCCAAAACTTTAACCTTAAACTGTCTATCGTGGCCCTCACCGCATTCCTAAGAGGTCCGTAAAGGGGGCGTGCATAAGCGTACCAACGTGCCTACCATCCCTGTCCTACTGTCCCCATTTATTTGTACTCATTTATTATGTATATATTTGTACCTGTTTATACTTATATGTTTATATATCATGTTCATACTTATACTTCTTTTCTCATACATGCTTGACAAACTAAAATAAATAAATAAAAAATAAATAAAGCAGAACATAAACAAAGCAATGAAATCACCATTAAGGCTTTAGTTATATCTAAAAAAAAAGTCATATTGTCACCGTTACCGGCTTGGCAGAACTGGGCCGAACCGGGAGGAACCCATCACTGCTACCTACCTACCTACCTATCTATCTATCTATCTATCTATCTATCTATCTATCTATCTATCTATGCCAAATCCACACACTCATCACAAAATCTCCAGAACTGTAAAGCCTACAAACTTGAAATTTGGCAGGTATTATAATTATATACTTGGCTAGCGAAGAGAAAATCATAACCCAATTGAAAAGAGGAATGGTATTTATTGAGAAACCTATCATATACAAATTAAGTGAGGTCAGATAGACCTAATTGATATATAAAGAGATATAAGTCGTTCTATCTCCCTCGGAATATAATGTAGATATAGCGTATCGAATACTTAGTTGTCAAGATATTACTTGTAGATACGTTTGTTATTTGTTATGTTGTCTTGTATGTGTCAGATGTAAATGCCTTATTCTCTAATGTGTAAATAGTATATGAATGGGATATCAGGGGTTAACTTATTCTTCAATCCTTAATGTATTCATGACTCACCACTCCCACATACAGCTCCACCCATTGTATATATAAGGAGCCATCTTCACCCTTTTCCTTGCTTCTATCTGTGAATATTCAGTGAATATAGAATGCCTATTGTAAATAAAAGAAAATATATTTAAACCTTTACTTCTTAACATCTTTATTGAGTCTGATCCAGAAAATATTGCAACAAGCTGGTAGCAGAGGATGGTTAATTGACTCAATAAAAACTTAAAAATGTCTAACAAGGATAGGCCCAACACCAGGGCCTACAGCAAAGAAATGGAAACAGAACAAGAAATAATCAACGAATCCACAAACGCAATTTCAAGAGAATCCGAAGAATACACCACTGAAGATGAAGAAATAATAGATGAAAACGATGACCAGGAGGAAATCGAAATAGAGAATAACGAACTCAGGTCAGAGATATTAAAACTATTAAAAAGCCAGAAAAATGATGAAAGCCTCATCGCGAACCTCCAAGAAATGCTGAAGAACAGCGGAGCAGCGAGAGAGAAAAACATCACTAATGAGAAGTCTAAAGAACCAAAAATTGTGAGTGATATGACTACAGAGAAAGTCATTACGAAGAAGAAGAAATGTGATCCCGCGCGAAATTTTGAATGGCAGCCATCTTGGTTTCAACAGGCCTCCAAGGTGAGCGAAGCAGAGCCAATCAAAATGCTCAGTTCAAAATTTCTGGCGCGAAAAACGTTATCAGACAACGAAGATGAAAAAGAGGATTCAAACTCCTCGGAAGAGTCAGAATCAGAAAGTGAAGATGACTCAACAAAATCCCAAGTAAAGTCAGCGATGAAAACGCTTTTTGCTGCTTTTGGGCCAAAACTAAAAATTACCAAAAAGACACCGAAGAAGAGAGCGAACAAGCCGATACCTCAAGACCTGCCCGCTCCCATCCTGACTTCGAGAGCGACGACGCCCGAACCTAGAGAGCCTTGTCGATTCCGCCCTACACCAAAGACCGAAGCAAGTGACTACACTTCCAAAAAGAAAAGAAGAGCAGCCGCCGTCGTCAGAGCTCCCAAGGCCGAAACAGAGACCGACTCGTCTGAAGAAGAGCAGCGCGAGCGAGCCGCGGTGGAGAGAACCTTCCATAACGAAGTCAAAGAAGAAATGGACAACGCGCATGCGCGAAACTACGCAGACGACCTGGGAAGACATGAACTGGTGAAAGAGCCACGCAGACTCGTTGCGAGCATCCCCATGCCGTTTTGTAATTTTCTACACTTGCGAGACCACGGACTACCTCAGGTTGTAAGTAATGGACAAAATAATGTGGGAAACTTACCCAGTGACTTCCCAAAACTAAGGGTTGATGGCATTAATTTGCAAGAATGGTATCAACAGCTCCAGGTGGTCTTTATGAAGGAAAACTTACTATTCTTTATCACTAGTCCCCCAAAAAGACCTTGGACTTTAAAAATAGATTGTTTACACCATAGAGCTTTTTACTTAATAATATCTAGTGTGTCTCCTGCAATGTATCATAGCATCAAACCAAATCAGACTGTTTCTGAAATTATCCAATGCATGTTTAATTTGTTTCACAGCGACAGTGTAGCTACCACCACAAGAATGTCTAAGGATTTCTTTTCATCTAGAGTAAAACCAGGGGTTTCCATAAGTGAGCATTTAATATCTTTAAACAAAATAAGAGCTGAACTGCACTTGAGGGGGGAGGTGATTTCAGATCAAACAATGAAAAGTGTTATTATCAACTCACTTGATTCATCATGGGATAGCTTTATGTCACATTTAGACACTATCAATCTAGGATATTTATCCATAGAAAGTCTATCTAACAAACTGATAGCAGAAGACAATTCAAGAAAAAATCGTTCTAGCAATCACACAGAACACAAACCTTTTAGGAAAGTAGTTTCCCAAGAAAAATATAATGAAACATACAAATGTCACAATTGTGGATCCAGGGAACACAATAGAAGAGATTGCCTCAAAATTTCAAAGGAAAGACACAGGTCAGAATATAGGAACAAATACAATTATAGACAGTCATCCATAGATAGACATAGATATAGAAGCCCACCAAATTACAGAGAAAATAGAGGGGGCAGAGAAAATTCAAAAGATAGAAAATCTGGTTCACTGAATGGACTAAATAAACAAGACAGCACAAAATTACAGCAAAATGAGAACAATAATTGGCTTATTGATTCTGGAGCAACTAATCATACCACTAATAACAAAAATATATTGTCTTCATTTACAGAAGATAAATTTGTAATAAAGGTAGCTAACCAAGAAAAGGTTCAAGTATTAGGCAGAGGGAATGTAACTTTGCCTGGTCTAGGAAAAATAGAGGGGGTATTGTTAATACCTGAAATACCTCATAACATACTAAGTGCCATAAAACTAAGTAGAGATTCTGACATTAATATAGTTTTCTCAAAGGGAAAAGCGACTTTAGAGAAGAATAAAACGAGTATAGGCACTGTAACGATTAAAGGAGGCCTACCTTATTTGATAACAAAGGAAGAATGGTTGCATAACATTGATTCAAATATAGAAGATTGTATTGAAGCAGATGATGAAAATATTAGCAACAGTGACAATGATGAATGTAAAATATCTCATAATCATACAGATACACACGATAAAAAAAAACCAAAAATAGGTAAGCCAATTCATGATGAGTGTGCTCACATCTTGCATAGGAAGTTAGGACATGCCAGTTTTCCTGTAGTACAAAAAATGACTGAACACGCAGAAGGTGTCAAAATAAAAAATTGTGAAAACTATTTGGAATGCTCAGTATGTAAATCTACAAAACTAAAAACTAGTCCCAGGCCAAGAAACTCTACTAGATCAACTAACAAAATTTTTGACTTAGTACACATGGACCTAGTAGGCCCATTAACTCCATCAATCACTTATAGAAAACGTTACTTCCTGACAATAGTAGACGATTATAGCCGTTATGGGTTTGTTTATACACTAAAACATAAGGATGAAACATTTCAAAAATTTAAGGAATTTTACAAACGCATAGAAACACAACACAATATCAGAATAAAACAAATTATGACAGATAGGGGATGTGAATTCATGTCTAAAGAATTCTCCCAATGGTTAAAGGACAGAGGAATGCTACATTACACGTCTAGTCCATTTTCTGCGTTCCAGAACGGAATTGCAGAGAGGAAAAATTCCACATTACAAACCATGATTAGGTGCACATTAGAGGATGCTGGCTTAAGCAAACAATTTTGGTCAGAAGCCCTACATTATTCAAATTACACACAAAATAGAACTTGGTCCAGTATTGTAAACAAAACACCATACGAAGTAATGTATAATAGGAAGCCAAAATTAGCACACATGCACATATTTGGAGTCACTGCAGACGTACACATACCCAAACAGTTGAGAAGAAAGGGAGAAAATGTATCCAGAAGACTCAAATTCATGGGATATGAAACTGGCACCAAAGGATACAGATTCATTGATAATAATAACAAATTTATAGTTTCCAGAACAGCTGTGTTCCATGAACAAGCCAACTGGTCTAAATTACATCTTAATGAAATATTTCCAAATAAATGTAAAGAAACAAAACCTCATGAGGAAGGGACCATAGAAAAACAAAATATCAACAAACACAAAAGCAAAACTAAAACTTGGACAAATAGCCAACACAAAATAAGGACAGACACACTGACAAAAAAGGAAGCAAGATATTTACACGATAACAATAGCAAACCTGAAAGAGTCATTAGGAACAACAGGAATCAAATGCCAAACAAATACAGGGATTACATAATGCATATGGATGGTGAATCAATAACACCTAACTCATATGAAGAAGTGTTAAAACTTCCTTGTGAAGAAAAAGAAAAATGGGAACTAGCTATGAAGAAAGAGATGGAAAGTTTACAAGGATTAAATGTATTTACACCTGCAATTGCACCTAAAGATAAAACAATTATTGGTACCAGGTGGATATATAAAATTAAGAATTTAGAAGGAGGCAATACTCTATACAAAGCTAGATTAGTTGCACAAGGTTATGCACAGAAATATCCGGAGGACTATACTGATACGTATTCCCCCACAGTAAGAACAGAGAGTGTCAAAACAGCTCTAGTGGTAGCATCAGCACTCAACCTTGATGTATTTCAATATGACATACAGACTGCTTATCTACACGCGAAACTAGATAAGGAAATATATGTAAGAGCACCTCACAGTCAATACACCAACAAAAATGAAATTTGGTTGTTGAATAAGAGTTTGTACGGATTAAAACAATCTGGTAAAAGATGGTATGATTGTTTGGTAAAAGTACTTAAGACTATGGATTTCAATGCTACCACTGCTGATAACTGTTTTTTTGTCAAAAAGGGTGACAACTACGTTGAGTTTGTATTGATTTACGTAGATGACATTTTGTATATAGGAAAACACAAAGAGAGAAGAGAAACTTTTGTAAATAAGTTAAATGAACATTTCTCGTTGAAATCCCTAGGTAAAGTGAACAAATATCTTGGTGTCCAAATTAATAAGACTAGAAGGGGATTCAAACTTACTCAAAGAGATAAAATTATAGAACTTTTGAATAAATGTAATCTTATCAATGCCAAACCCTGTGATACTCCTATGCAAACTGATTTTCTTAGAAATACTGATGAATCTTCCCCTGAATTCAAGGATAACACATTTTATAGATCAATCATAGGTTCACTTCTCTATATATCTAATTGGACTAGGCCAGATATCGCCTTACCACTCAACTTATTATCCAGACACGTCAGCAAACCAACAATGTATCACTGGGAAGCTGTTAAAAGAATTTTAAGATATCTGAAAAGTACTCTAGATTTCTGCTTAGTATTAGAACCTAGTGATAATAAAGAACCAAAGCTTGTATGTTACGCAGATGCAGATTGGGCTGGAGACACGTCATGCAGAAAAAGTACATCTGGATATATTTTTCTCTTAAATGACTGTCCAGTTTACTGGTACACTGGTAAACAAGAACTAGTAGCCACTTCAACGACAGAAGCAGAATATGTTTGTTTATCCAAAGCTGCAAATAACCTTGTATGGTTTAACGATTTAATTTCAGATGTTTGGAAAAAACCTGCTTTGCCTTTTGTCATGCATGAAGACAATAAAGCAGCTATTGAAATATCTAGATCTGATGCCATTGGACAAAGGTCCAGACATATAGATATAAAATTTAAACATGTGAGACAGTTGTCTCAGGATGGATTTATTAAAGCAATACACTGTGATACTTCAGAACAATTAGCTGACATATTAACAAAGCCCTTACCTTCTAAACAGCACAAATATCTGACTTCTAAACTGCATATTTTATATTGTCCTGAATCTGAATGTAATTGGTGTTGTATAACGAATCGGCATTTAGAGGGGGATTTGTCAGATGTAAATGCCTTATTCTCTAATGTGTAAATAGTATATGAATGGGATATCAGGGGTTAACTTATTCTTCAATCCTTAATGTATTCATGACTCACCACTCCCACATACAGCTCCACCCATTGTATATATAAGGAGCCATCTTCACCCTTTTCCTTGCTTCTATCTGTGAATATTCAGTGAATATAGAATGCCTATTGTAAATAAAAGAAAATATATTTAAACCTTTACTTCTTAACATCTTTATTGAGTCTGATCCAGAAAATATTGCAACAGTATGTTATTTGTATGATGTGTTGTTGTTTTTTGTTTTTTAATGAAAAATGTAAATAAAGATTATTTTTAATTGAAATTTGGCACGTATGTTCCTCTTGGCTTCTAGGTGCTCGCTAAGAAAGGATTTTTCGAAATGACCATCAGATCATTAGTATTTCATATCAGTGCTGGGATTCACATTTTTTTTACTGCCAGTTCCGTAGGCGTGGCATGGCTTGGTGGGCGTGGCAGGGGAAGGATACTGTAAAATCTCGATTCCCTCCCCACTCTAGGGGAAGATTACTGCAAAATCTCCATTTCATCTCAATCATCTGTGACTTGGGAGGCAGAGAATAGATAGGGGTGTAGCCAGTCAGAGGTGGTATTTACTGGTTCTCCAAACTACTCAAAATTTCCTCTACCAGTTCTCCAGAACAGGTCAGAACCTGCTGAAACCCACCTCGGTTTCATATACAGTATATTAATACGCTCTGATGCTAAGGAGTTAGACATTCTACTCCCCCTCCCCACCTGAAAAGCCACTTGCCTCACATTCCGTTACCTCAGTTCAAACTGGCAGACGTTCCACTCCTTCACTCAGGGCGGTCTGGGGCTCCTTATAGAACTAAACGTCGCTATTTCACCAAAATGTCTACTCCTTCCACCTATGGAACTGCTTCCGGACTCAAGGCAGTGGGAGAGATATTCCTTTATGTGTTGCAATCACTGACCACCACTGAGCCAACGGATTGTGAACTGACTTTCTCCTGCATAGTATCCCAGCCCCAACTCACTTCTTACACTGACCTCCTCAGTTCAGACAAGTCTGTTCCTTCTACTGTAACACCAGTTAAAGGGAAAAGACTGTCTTTCTGCCTGGAAGTACAATGGATGCTTCAAAATGATGTCTTTTGGAGCCAGAGAGATGAAGGAGGGAAATTTTATGCCAACATTCATAGTGCAGGGGCAGGTCTACCACAGGATAGGGAGTATCAAAGCGGGGCCTTATTAGCAGGCTTCATTTCTCCAGATATACTTATTGGTGATGATGACAATGAAAGTCTGGCAAGACCAGGGGGATGGTCTGCAACGGTCTGCAACGGTCATAAATGTGAAAAATGGTCATAAGTAGCGAAACACGGTTATCCAGCTAGTATTGAATAAATTGCAGAAGAAACCATGAGGGATGTCTTGCAGTGTTTTAGGGCACCAAAAACAGTAACAATCTCCTCGTTTTTGCATCGCCTCTCAAATCTTTACAGCATTATGAAAGCATCCGGGCATGGATAGGTGGGATTAAAGTCAAGAGGATAATAGAAAATAAACCTGTTGGTTCTATTTTTTTGCTTTTTCTAAATCAGGTCAGTAGCAAATACTAAAGGCAAGACCAAGTGACAATCTACAAGCCTATTGAAAAGGCAGTAGCGAGCCAGATCAGAAAGCAAAGTTGCAGAGGCGATGCCAAGATATAATTTTAAGATCAAGAATCAAGGCAGGAGAGATTCAATGGTACTTTGCTTTGCTTCCTGTCTGTATTCAAGGAAACCCTTTAAACATAAAAAGAGCTTGAAGAAACTTGAAAATAAGGTTTGCATAACATCCACATTTTCCTCTTCATTCATAACACCATTGTGGTCTGAAATTCGCATTAGCAACTATTGGCCAAGGGCAAACTTCAGATACATTTTGGACCTTAAATTCAGAGCTATGACTTTGCAGAACTGGGAGCCATCTTAGTCATGTCAAAAGGACATGAATGTTCAGGTCTAAAGAATGAAGGAAGCGTTCTCTGGTGTTCCATACATTTTCATTCTCTGTTCTATCGAAATATCTTGGGAGAAGGTCTCTTGTTTCCATGCAGAATAGCAGGGATGAATGTAAGCTATATGTCTACTGTAAAAAGGAATACTTGGCAGTATCCAAACCTAATTTCTTTGGCTTCAGCGTAATAAGAAGACAGCTTGTCCCAAAGGTGCTTTTTCAAGAGGCAACTAGACTCTCTTGTGATCTGTTTTATTCTTTCATTGAGAAGTTGGAGCTGTGCTTTTTGCAGGATGTCACTTTATCGTCGAACACAAGTGTAGGCTGTTGGGGGATGAGTCTGTGTTGTCTGCATCTCAAACTGAAGGGCAGATGGTTCCTGTAGTCTGCAATTTTTTTTTTTCCTGGAAATCCGTTCATTCTCCTGCACCATTCGAAGGGTGTTCATCTCAAAGCAGGGGTGAAATCCAGCAGGTTCTGACAGGTTCTGGAGAACCGGTAGCGGAAATTTTGAGCAGTTTGGAGAACTGGCAAATACCACCTCTGGCTGGCCCCAGAGTGGGGTGGGAATGGAGATTTTGCAATATCCTTCCCCCAGGAGTGGGGAGGGAATGGGGATTTTGCAGTATCCTTCCCCCGGAGTGGGGTGGGAATGGAGATTTTGCAGTATCCTTCCCCTGCCACGCCCACCAAGCCACACCACGCTCACCAAGCCATGCCCACAGAACTGTACAAAAGTATATAGTTTAAATGTCTATGGAATCAGCTTACTTTTACAATTATAATGCTGGACTAGGACAAAAAAGGGGCAAATTCAGATCTTTCTGATCCATGAAATCTTACTGGGTGACTTTAATTCTTTAAACTTTAGTTTGTTTATTTATTTATTTATTTATTTATTTATTTATTTATTTATTTATTTATTTATTTATTTATTTATTTATTTATTTATTTTTATTTTAGTGAGATTTATATGCCGCCCTTCTCCCGTAGGACTCGGGGCGGCTCACAACAATAGAACAACCTGACAATAAGTGAAAATTAAATAATATTAAAACGAATTTAAAATCCCCAAATCCCCAAGTTAAAATCCGCGGCAGATCAGGGAAGTTGGTGGAAGAGCCATGTTTTTAGGTTGGCGCAGAAGGTGCGGAGGTCGGGGGCCGTCCGGAGCTCGGTGGGCAACCAATTCCAGAGGGTCGGTGCGGCCACAGAGAACGCCCTCATCCTGGGGACTGCCAGCCGACACTGTCTAGCTGAGGGGACCCAGAGGAGGGCAGCCCTATGTGAGCGCACTGGGTGGTGGGAGGCCGGTAGGAGGTGATCCTGCAAATACCCCATGCCCATGCCATGAAGGGTTTTATAGGTGAGTACCAGCACCTTGAAGCGGATCTGGAGGACCACCGGCAACCAGTGCAGCTCATGCAATAGTGGTGTTATATGGGAGCAGCGGGACGCACCCGTAACTACTCGCGCGGCCGCATTCTGAACCAGTTGGCACCTCCAGGTACACCCCAAGGGCAGCCCCATGTAGAGGGCATTGCAGTAATCCAACCGAGAAATAATGAGAGCATGAGTGACTGTACGGAGGGCGTCCCTGTCTAGAAAAGGGCATAACTGGTGCACCAGGCGAACCTGTGAAAATGCCCAGTTTAGTATTCTCTATCTCTGTCTCTGCCTCAGCACAACCTACCTCATGAAGTTGTTATTGCTAAAGACAGAATTTCACCTTGAACTATGGGAAGAAAAGCATATTTATCAAATCAGCTCAAATAATCCAGTGTTTTTGGATGATTCCAGTTTGAGGAAGTCACGTGTGGCCTTTTCTGGAAGGCTTTTGATAATGATCAACTTCTACATAGCTAGTTCAGGAGCCCCAAGCACCATTTTCCCCATGTATACCCCAAATGATTGCTCAAATAATTAGGAGAGCGACAGTAAGAAATAGGACATGGGTCAGCAGCTAGGATTTGGGGCCCAGCAATGTACCCTTTGTTCAGATTTAAATTTAAAGTTGAATAAATTTTAAAATTAAAATTTTAATAAAAAATATTTAATTCAGATTGTCATGGCCTTTAACTGGGCAAAATGATACATCAGAGGACAATAATTTTTGAACCAGGATACTGGGAGGGAGGGAGGGAGGGTGGAAGGAAAGAAGGAAGGAAGGAAGGAAGGAAGGAAGGAAGGAAGGAAGGAAGGAAGGAAGGAAGGAAGGATTTATGATGCTCCCTGCCGGCTACCAACTCAATGGGGAAGCTGGCAGGAAGTGGGAGGTCATTCTCACTCCCATTGTTTTTTTTTTCTTCCGTGCATAATAACTCTTTTCTCTGTTTAGGTAAGAAAATATCTCTGAAACAATGACCCAATGTTTAATAATCATCTAAAAATGCATGAGATCAATTCCTGGAAGAGTATTTTAATCCCATACAATAAGATCTAGCTGTGCATTTCTGATGGTTCCTAATAAGGATGAAACCAATCATGTTCTAACCGATGGTGGTCAGTGTAAGTGGGGAATGTAGGGGGCTCAAAGCATGAAGTTATGGCAATCGTCAAAGAAGGAAGTATCACATATGTGCTTAACCTCTGGTGCTGAAAAAGGGATCCTTAAGTCAGGGGTGGGCCTCAAAAAAGTTAGTAATGGGTTCTCTGCCTGGTTGTTGAGTGGGCATGGCCATGGTCGGCGTGGCCTAGTCGGCCTCCTGCACTATGGCGGGGGGTGCTGTTTGCCCTCCCTGGGCTCCGGGGGGCTTTTTTCGAGCCTCTGGGAGGGTAAAAATGGGAGGGCCTGTTACCGGCCTTCCCGAACTTCCAGTAGGCCCATTTTTTGCCCTCCCCGAGCCTCCACGCATGCCCTGCACTTACCTACATCCAAAGCAGGCTGCATGGGGACTCCTGGGAGAGGCAGGGCAAGGTGGGCGGGGCCAGCCAGGAGTAGGATTTGGGGGTTCTCCAAATGGCACAGAATATTTCCAGCCTCCAGAGGGCCTCCAGAGCCTGGGGAGGCCATTTTTACCCTCCCGGAGGCTCAAGGAAAGCCTCCAGAGCCCAGGGAGGGCAAAAATGCCCCTCCCGCCATGGTGCCGGAGGCCGACTAGGCCATGCCCACCCAGCAATCAGGCAGGGAATCCCTTGCTAAAATTTTTGAAGCCCATCCCTGATTGTGTCATTGATAGCTTGTAGCTTAGAGTCCTTGCCTAAAAATCCATAACTCAGTACCCTGTATGATAAGCCCACCATTGCTTTTTAGTTTCTGGGCTTGTTGGATTTGGGAGTCTGTCATGGAAGTCACAGAAAGTCAGGCTGCAGATATTGTTGTCTTCCTATCCTTGAAATATTTCTTTTCAGCCTTTAAACCAGCATGCTGGAAAAAGCCGTGGCATGTTTTTATAACCTCTTCTGGAGGTATAAAATATAAGACTTTCCTGAAGTCATAAATTTTCAACTTCACCAACCAATCAAGGTGGCTAACGACAGGGAAGAATTTTGAGACTGGAGTGATGGTGCTGTTGGAAAGGTCCCAGAGCTATTCCAGGCAGGCTCAGTCTATGCCCCAATAAATTTCAACTCAGTGTGGTGTCAGCAACTCATCTGACAGTTACAGTCTCCTCTTTCCCAAACTTAGAGGGGGCTCGGTTGCAAAGCGTAACCGAGAAAAAACTGTAGTTGCAAAATTAGTCTAGCAGCGGAGTCTTTCCTAAACTTACCAACTCTTTGTTTTGAAGGTTACTTTGCAAACATAAAACCTGACATTTACCAAAAGAATAAATTTTCTTTATTTTATATATTTTATTTTTATTGCCTTAATACCTCCTTCTCTTTTTCATAATGTTTCTGTAGTTATGATTGATCGTGGTTGGCTTGACACTATTACATATTTACTACTCTGTACTTTTAACCTACCAATTTCCCTCCTTTCCTTTATTTTATTTTTTTACAATTTAATAAGTTTGGGTATTGATTAAAAAGTGAGAGACAGTGGCAAACCAGGACTTAAAACTGACAGAGCAGTGGTGGGATTCAATTTTTTTTACTACCAGTTCTGTAGGCGTGACTTGGTAGACATAACATGGCTTGGTAGGCGTGGCAGGGGAAGGTTACTGCAAAATCCCCATTTCCTTCTGATCAGCTGGGACTCAGGAGGCAGTCCCAGTTGATCAGGCAGATGTGGGTGGGGCCAGTCAGAGGTGGTATTTACCAGTTCTCCAAACTACTCAAAATTTCCACTAACGGTTCTCCAGAACTGGTCAGAACCTTCTGAATACCACCTCTGTAACAGAGATAGAGAGATTCCCTAAGATAAGATTCACATTTTGTTTTCAAATTGCCTAAATTTATTCTACCAATTGAGGACTGCCAAAAATTTCTGTTGATGCTGTTCCATCTGCTCCTATACCTTCTGTATCCTCCTCTTCCTGTTCTGAAAAAGACAAGCATCCATTTGTAATTTCCCTGCTAGAGTTTGTTTGTTTTACTAGATTATTATCCCGTCTTTATAACTTTGAGTTATAAGTAACTCAAAGTGACAAATATACCTAATAAAGAACCATGGTGGCATAGTGGTTAGAATGCAGCACTTTAGGCTACTTCTGCTGATTGCCTGCAATTTGTCGGTTCAAATCTCACCAGGCTCAAGGTTGACTCAGCCTTCCATCCTTCCGAGGTGGATAAAATGAGGACCCAGATTGTTGGGGGCAATAGGCTGACTCTGTAAAACTGCTTAGAGAGGGCTGTATATACTGTGAAGCAGTATATAAGTCTAAATGCTATTGCTATTGCTAATACACCTCTCCCCTCCTGTTTTCTCCTCAACAACAATCCTGTGAGGTGGGTTGGGTTGAGAGAATGTGTTTGACTGATTGTCATGTCTAAGGCAAGACTAGAATTCGCAGTCTCCTTCTAGGTCTGTACCTTAACCACTATAGCAAATTAGCTCTGTTAGCTTAATACTGGGAAAGCAGAGAAACTGAAGATCATTGTACAATGGAATATAAAGGTAAAGGTAAAGGTTCTTTTGCACATATGTGCTAGTCGTTCCGGACTCTAGGGGGCAGTGTTCATCTCCGTTTCAAAGCCAAAGAGCCAGCACTGTCCGAAGACGTCTCCATTGTCATGTAGCTGGCATGACTAAATGCCAAAGGCGCACGGAACGCTGTTACCTTCCCACCAAAGGTGGTCCCTATTTTTCTACTTGCATTTTATACGTGCTTTCGAACGGCTAGGTTGGCAGAAGCTGGGACAAGTAACGGAAGCTCACCCTGTTACGCGGCACTAGGGATTCGAACCGCTGAACTGCCGACCTTTTGATCAACAAGGTCAGCGTCTTAGCCACTGAGCCACCATGTCCCTGTAGCAATGGAATATACGCAGTGCAAAATAAAATTCACATGCTTTGTCTCTTTTGGAATCGCAGTGTTTTTCAGAACCATCACTTCACGTTCAGGAACACACCGTACATTTTTCTTCTCTTTAATTTTTCCAGATGCGTTTTCCTCCTTTTTCTCCAGGAGTGCAAATGATTGACATAAAATATGTCTCTATTTTCAACACAGTGCTAGATCTAAGTAGTATTGGAAAAAATCCTGGTAGGGCAGAAGCAGCAAGTTTTCAGTTTTTGAAAACAGCGAGAGAAACGAGGCCGCTGGACCAGGTTGAGAAACCGGTTTGGAAAGATTTGTCATTTGTTATTATTATTGGCTGCTCTTCTTTAGAGCGTCATGCCTGGAACAACAACAACAACAACAACAAAAGACCTTGTTTTGGCAAACTCTTCCTGACTTGAAGGGGATGTCAACTTCTTAACAAGGGAAGCTGCAGCTGCCATTATAAATTTTCTAGGCTCATTTTCCACAGCTAATTATACTGCTCTGCTAGTTCAGCTGATTATCCTCAACGTTCTTTGTGTCCTACGGGATGCATTTTCTGCTGCTCAATCAGCTGGTTTTGTTTGTTTTTTTTTCCTCCCCTGTCCAGGAGTGCAGTGAGTCAACATGAGTGTGCCACACACATCTTTTTCAGTCTATTGCAGAGGTGTCAAACTCGAGTCGTCATGGAGTCATCACGTGACGTATCACGACTTTTCCACCTTTGCTAAAGGCGAGGGCAGCGTGTGATGCATCCAGCCTGTGGGCCGTGAGTTTGACACCCCTGGTCTATTGTAACATTTTATCTAGGATACTGAATTAAAAAAAAAAATAGATCTAGAGACATTAAGCAACAGAAGGCACTTGTGGATTTTGCATACTGATGATCTCCTGACTTTGATAAACTGTGATAACTCCCCCAGATGCTTCCCCAGATACCTCTCCAGATGTCAGTTTAGAGAAGGATGAACCAGTTCTGGACACGTCTGAAGGGGAGTTGGTCAATGGCTCCAAGCAGCTGTCTGAGGGGGATTTGGCTGAAGCACAGTTGCAGTAGACAGCCCTGAGGCTTCAAGTGGGGAAAACATGCAGCTGTATCTGGTCAGTGATGAGGAAGAGGAACTGCCTTCTGCATCTGAATACTTAGGGCAGAGAAAAGGCATGAGCAGTGAAGGTCAGCCCTATTACACGTGAAGAGGCAGCCTCATCTTCTTGATGAGCTGCACCAGAAATTGGTAATTTAGCACAGCAGACAGATGGATACAATGCTTGGAACAATGTGTTTGTTTCAGGGGTGAAATGTACTTACCTTTCCTACTGGTTCGCTGATGTGGACGCACCATGCCATCGTCTGTGTGCGTACCGTCATCTGTGCATGCACAAAGCCTTCTGCGCATACGCAGATGGTCAAAACCAGGACATGATGACGTCCTGGTTTTGGGGGGTGGAGCCTCCCACCACTGGTGCTACCGGTTCTCTCTACCACCCACCGCCGGTGCTACCGGCTCCCATGAGCATTTCACCTCTGGTTCATTTCCCAGCTGTGTGTTTCCTGGTCACTCTGATTCCTGCCTTGTTTTGAATTGACAACGTGTCTTGACTTGGATCATGCTTTGGAAACTTTGGACTCTTCTTGCTTCATGAAACCTCTTGTGGATTTAATTTTGCCTGGTGGGTTTAACTTGATTGGAAAACTTTCAAGTGTCTTGAGGACCCATTGGCCATTGCTGTATGGACTAAGATTGGTCTACTTTAGGCTGGACTTAATTGGGACAGTTCTCGGTTTTGGGTGAAGGGAATTGCTGGGGAATATTAATAAACCCACTAAACCTCTGTTATGTATGTGAGCCCATGGTTGGGTTTTCATGAGAAGATGCTAACAGTCTAAGACTTCTCTTAATAGATGTGCTCTTAAATCTTCATTCAGACTTAGAATTCGATCCCATCAACTTTTATTTATTCTATTTCATTTCATTTAGATAGCCATCCATCACCCTTTACGTGATTCTGGGAAGATCACAAATTAGAACATTGAAGACACATTTGTATAAATGAATTCAAATAATTGAATTATTACTTTGAAGACACTCTCCTAGGGCTATTTAATACAGTCCAAGACATTAATGTAGTTAAGCATTAGAGCCCTTGTTTTATATAGTGGTTCAGGGCTAGGCATTGTCAAGGAGAACTGAATTATGGAGTTGAACTGGATGACAGAACGAAGAAAATCTATTGTGCTAATCTCCCAAGCAAATAGCACAACAGGTCTGAATCTGGGATGGCTTTGCTTATACTAAAACATCCAGGCATCCAGAATTATTAGATCAAGCTTGGATGCAATACCGCCACCATCCCATGGAAAGAGTCTATGGAAATTCTCAATCATCCAGTTCATAGCTGTCCCAAAGATGCTTTTACCAAAAGGCAACTGGACTTTCTTTTTTTTCTTTGAAAATGTTTTGCTTCTCACCCTAGAACCGTGATGGCGAACCTATGGCACACGTGCCACAGGTGGCACACGGAGCCATATCTGTAGGCACGCAAGCGTTGCCCTAGCTCAGCTCCAATGCGCATCTGCGCGCCAGCCACCTGATTTTTGGGCCTTCCGGGCCCACCAGAAGTCAGGAAACAGGCTGTTTCCAGTCTCTGGAGGGCCTCCGGGGCCCTGGGGAAGGCCGCTTTTGCCCTCTCCAGGCTCCACTAAAGCTTCTGGAGCCTGGGGAGGGCAAAAAACGGGCCCACTGAGCCATCACGTACCAAAAGCACGCGGAGCGCTGGTGGGCAGGGCGCATTGAATTATGGATGCGGGCATGCGCACACGTGACCCTCTCCACACTCCCCCCGCTTTTGGCATGTGACGGCAAAAAGGTTAGTCATCACTGCCCTAGAAGCTTCTTCAGTTCATCCCATGGAAAAATACATGGTTTAGTGTATTTTTAGTGTATTTTAGTGTATTCACTTACCTTCGCTACCGGTTTGCAAATGTTAGCACGTGCGCGCGCACACTTGCTTCACTTGCATGCACCACATCCGCGCATGTGCAGGGCCTTCCAGAGCGTCAAAAACTGGATGTGATGACATCCGGGCAGGTGGGCGGAGCCTCCCGCAGCCGCTGTTACTGGTTTTCCTGAACCGGATAGAACTGGCTGAATAGAACTGGTTTAGTGCTTGGCATAGACAGGAAGATTTTTTTTTTTTTTTTAAATATGATTGGACTCCTGGGCAATTTGCTGCTGATTAGAGTTAAACACAGAATGATCCAGAATAAGAAAATTTCTTTGCTTCAGCAGCAAGACTAGATACAATCTTTAGCTCAAACCGGAAAGAAAGCCTTATACCCCAGACGTTCCAAACTTTTCATTATAAGTTATTTTGATTTAATCAAAGGAAATTGCATGTAATTTAGTTAGGGATTTAGGGAAAACCCATCATGCTACAATTCAGTGAATGTCTCGTTGGACGCATCATTATTTATCACGCATGCAAGGAACTGATTCCATCTGTCTAAAGTTGCATGCCATGCCATCCTAACAGATGACATTGACAATATGAGACATGCAGCTGAGCGACTCTATTTAGATGAGCACTCTAATCATAATAGGGTTGGTTTCCATTTAGGGAGAAAAGGACACATCTCATTAGCAAGGACCCTGTGTCCAATACAAGTCAGTATACTTATTTGTAAAAAGCTCCAGTGCTTTATTTAAGGGATTTTCCCTTCTGATTGATTAGTTCACTTACTCTGTTCCACCAGTGGAGAATTATTAAGTGAACCCAGAAAATCAGCAGAGTCAGCAAATTGGAACAGTAGCTTGATTAGAAATGGATGGTTAAGCTACTGAGGCTCTTAGCGATAAGAGAATGAGTTGGAAAGTGATGGCTTGTCTAACATCAATAGCTGGAAAGGGAATAGGGTATTTTTAAAAATGCAATGGATCATTCATATTAAATGGGAAAAGTCAAAAGTTCCTATTGACATTCTACATTTTTTAGGGTGTATTATCAGAGGCTAAAACATATGACAAATGGTTGCAGGAACTGGGCATGACTAGTCTAGTGAAGAGAAGAACCAGGGGAGACATGATAGTGTCAGGATTCTGACGGATGCCCTAATTAAATCATGAGCCTCGTGCAAAGCTTCAAAAGAAATCCAGTTATTTATTAGGAGCTTCATGTTGGCATGTTCCAAGTGAAGCCAACTATGACCCAATGTAATTTACACCCCTTCATGATCCTGTTTCCCACCTCTTCCCAGGGTGTGTCATCAATCACATTCGCCATTGGAGCAATTTTGCAGGTTGTAGAGATCACTCCCCTCCGGCCTCTGTGGGTAACCCTAGGAAACAGCCTTGAGAGAGAGATGTCTGGAATGTGCTTTGGTTTTGGCTGCCGTGCTGCTTCATCGGTTTCCCATCCCCCTTGCCTATGGCAATTCAAGAGCAGGCCAGGGATGCTTTGTGAGTTGACAGATAGCAGTGTTCCAATATTTGAGGGGCTGTCACAGAGAGGAAGGGGATCAACCTATTTTCCAAAACACCTGAATGCCAGATAAGGAATAATTGGATGGAAACTGAACAAGGACAGATTCAACCTGGAAATGAGGATACATTTTCTGACAGTGAGAACAATCAACCCATGGAACAGAAGTTGCCTTCAGAAGTTGCGGGAGCTTCATCACTGGAAGGTTTCAAGAAGAGACTGGACTGCCACCTGTCAATTTGGTGTAGGGTCTCCTGCTTGGGCGGGGGGTTGGACTAGATGACCTACAAGGTCCCTTCCAACTCTGTTAATCTGTTAAAAATCTGTTTAAGAGGCTGCCGTATACAGGGCCCAAAATTTATGTTGCTAAGTGAGACATTTGTGAAGTGAATTTTGTCCCATTTTATGACTTTTCTTGCCACATTGATGAAGTGAAACTCTGCCACTGTTAGGTTAGTAACATGGTTGTTAAGTGAATCCGAACACCTTTAAATGGTGGTTTTGGGTGCTCTTTTTGGCAGCCCCTGGTAGCTACCTCTCCCTGGTGTTAGCTGACTCCTATACTTCTCGATGGGAGAGGGAGCTGACGAAGAAACTCCACCTGCTAGGTTTTTCGGGGGATGCCCTGGGAGACTATGGCCTTAAGGACGCCCAATCTAGGGTAGTCCAATGGCTTGTGGACATAGACTTGCAATATTTAAGAGCTAGAGCTAATAAAACCTGCTCCCCTCTGATCTTCAGCCAATTTAACAATTATGGACTGAGGATGGCTTCATATTTTTACACTTTAACCATCCCTAAGTATAGAAGAGTCTTCTCCCTTGCTCATTTCAACGTCCTGCCCTCAGCATTGGTGGACGGACGATTGAAGAGGCTCCCGATAAGTGAGTGGTTATGCCCCTGTGATAGAGCTGAGGTTGACACTGTGGAGCATGTTCTGTTATACTGCCCTATGTATAACGCAGGCAGGACTAATTTACTGTCTCTCTTAGAAACAGATCTCTCTGGATCCAATGCTAGTAATTTGACCTTATATGTTTAGGGGATGGCTCCTCACACATTACTTTTCAGGTTTCTAAATTTTTTTTTAAGAGCTGTAACTATTAGAGGAGAACGCTGTAATTCCTCTCAGCCAAGGCTTCTGTTTATGATGTTACTTTCCCCACGTTCTTTTGCAATTATATTTGTATTTTGGTCTGTGACCGCAAATAAAAGTTATTATATATTATTAAGTGAATCTGGCTTCCCCATCATCTTTGCTCATCAGAAGGTCGCAAAAGGTGGCCACATGACCCCGAGACACTGCAACCGTCATATATCCAAGCCAGTTGCCAAACATCCAAATTTTGATCACGTGACTATGGGGATGCTGTAATAGTCATCCGTGTGAAAAATGGTCGTAAGTCACTTTCTCAGTGCTGCTGTAAGTTTGAGTGGTCACTAAATGAGCTATTGTAAGTCGGGGACTATCTGTCCTGGATTGATTTTTGCTAGCAATTGCATGTGGAAAATATTACTTGTGACTTTTGACAAGCAAAGTCGATGGGGAAACCAGATTCACTCAACAACCGTGTTACTAACTTAACAATGGCAATGATCCACTTCACAGCTGTGAAAAGAAAGGTCATAAAATGAGGCAAAACTCACTTAATAAATGTCTTGCTTAGTGGCATAAATTTTGGGGCTCAATTGTGGTCGTAAGTCGAGGACTACCTGTATTACGTCTCTGAACAGAGAACATTTTGCGACTGTCACAAAACAGTTCATAACATTTTAAAATGTAAAATGAAAGAAGGGGAAAGGGTTCCATTGGAAAAAAGAGATGGAGAGGGGGGCAGAGGTAACATACAGTACTTCTTGAATTGTTCTCATTGTGAAATGATTTCTCAGAAAAGCTCCAGGCTTCAAGGAGAAAATTAAAGTTCATCACTATAGCCAGCCCTTAACCTTTAACTATAATAATTGACTTTGGCTACCATGGAAGTGATTATATCATTATGATTGTTTGTGTACCTAATAACAGAGCTAGAAAATAGGACTATTCAAATATTCAAAGGATCAAATTAAAACAGTTAATTTTGTACAGGTGTTTTTTTTCTACATTTTTATAATTGAGGCTGTGAAGAAGAAGAAGTCTTCTCCAAATATTTCTTTAAAAATACTACTTACGCTGAATTGCACCCTTAATTTATTCATTTATTTGATATGTTTCGAGTGCTGTTTCTCATTCATGGAGTAACTCATCAGCACAGGTAAAAAGTGTTTTCTTTAATGCAATTTGGCTGGCATAATCTATGTTCAAAAATGTTCCAAGTCTATTATCAGCCCCCCAGGTAGAAATCCCCCCCCTCCCAATGTATGGGGCAGAGAAATTTGATGGATAATATCTCTGAATTTCTGCATAGGAAGGAGAAATCTATTAACGACAGGTAGTTCTTGATTTACAATTACAGTTGGGACCAGAATTTCTGTGGCTGAGAAAGGCAAGAATAAATTGTGCCAGATTGTATGACTTTTTTCCTCCAGGTTGTTAAATGAATCACATGGTCATTAAGTGAATTTGCTGGTTTGCTCAAATTTTGATCACATGGCCATGTGGATGCTGCTACAGTTGTTAAAGTGTGAGAACCGGTCATAAGTCTCTTTTTTCAGTGTCAGTGTAATTTCGAATGGTTGCTGAAGAAATGGTTATAAGCAGTTTATAACCAGTTCTATCTGGCTCGCTGAACTGGTAGCACTGGCGGCGGGAGGCTCCGCCCACCCACCAGGACGTCATTACATTTCATTTTCTAACCATTTGGGCATGCACAGAAGGTTCTGTGCATGCGCAGAAGAAGCATGCACACACTGTTGTGGCCCGTCAGTGGCCTGTGCAGATTGTGATTCCGACAACGAGGAGTCTGGTGTGGCGCCAGCAGCCTGAGCAGCTGGAGTTTGAGTCCGACAGTGAGGAGGCTGGAGAAGAAGTGGTGCCAGAGGCAGGGATTCAGCCAGGGCCTTCAGAACCTCCAGAAGCTCCTTTAAGTGAAGAGGATGAAGAGGAGGAGCCTCTTCTCGATGCAGGGGCATGCAGAGCTGCTAAAAGGCAGGAATGGCTCCTCAGGAGGAGGTCTCCTCGAGAGTAAGGCTTGGGTCTAATTGGCCACTCCTTTAGCCTATTTAAGGAGGAACGCCGATTGCAGCAAGCTGTAGGGAACAACTTTAGTTCAATCTCCTTCGAGTCTGGATTCTCTGCAACAATTGCTTCTGGACTTTCTGCCAACCCTAGTAAGACTGTGATTACTTTATCTTAGGATTCTTGTAGGCTGTTAAGAAAGTTTATTAACAGCCTTTGTTTGAAAAAGACTGAGTTATTTGAGTAAAATAAGCTTTGTATAGATTTTGTATGTGCTGCGTTCTTTGGGGTCCGTAGCTGGGGCAGAACATAGTCTGTGTGTGCTCCCACGCGGGAGCGCACCCAAACCAGTTGCAAAAGTAAGCGGATTTCACCGCTGGTTATAAGTCGAGAACTTTTTCAAAAACAAAAGTACCCCTCTGTAAAGGCCCTGTGATTGAGTCACAAATTGTGATTCACAAATTCACAAATGCCTCTTGGCTGCATCATCACTAAATAAGTGGAAAAAAAAAACTCACATTCCACCCACAATCCTTTTCCTTTTCTGTTGAAAGAAGTTTTGAAGCAATTTCTCTTTCATTAAAGAATCAAATCTCTAAAGCTGGAGAAAATTATCTAGCCTGGCCTCATTTTTCCTGGGTTGGATATGTGTCTGGGTATCTGTGTGTCATCTTTCCTATGAAAAGCAATGTGAAAAAGTTGACCTCAGCTGTACAAGTAAGAGCAACCAAGCTGGCTAAAATTCAAATTTGACCCAAACCAATTTTAAACATTTTTATGTCTGCTTTCAGAACTTAAAAAGTGTGCGTGATTTCCCCACCACCCCAAATTATTTGACATGTTATCTCAATCTTCACATTCTGATGAATTATACCTAACACCTAGAATGACTACTCTGATAGTACAACTGTGTCTATTCAAACTGTTGCTTAGGGTTCTACACTATTATTAAAGTCTGGTGCAGTGGTGGGTTCCTCCCGGTTCTGCTCAGTTCTGCCGAGCTGGTGGTGGGACGATATGACATCACCGAACCGGTTCTGCCCCCCCGCCCCCCCTGCATTATTCTTACCTTTTATTTGGCCCCACCCCCAATCTATTGCTGCTTCCTGAGTCCCAGCTGATTGCCTAGAGGGAAAAGAACTGTTTAAACTCTTGCCGCGGGGCTTCAAAGGGCCGCCCTACAGCTGATCAGTGTTAAAAGAAAACAAATGAGTAGACCGGTGCCTGCAAAAATAAATGGGTAGACCAGTGCCTCCAAAAACAAATGAGTAGACCGGTGCCTCCAAAAACAAATGAGTAGACCGGTACAGCTCTGCAAGCAGTTAAAAGCCTGTTAGACCAGTACCTCTGCTAAATCCTAAAGAATTATCACATGACCATCAAGCCACGCCCACAAAATAAGCCACGCCCACAGAACCGGTAGTAAAAAAATTTAGAACTCACCCCTGGTCTGGTGGTAGTGCCTTGACTGAGTTGAGTAGAAGACAAAAAAACAAAACAAAACCAACAAAAATTCTGTTTTCATGGTTCCCCAAATTCTTGTCTTGTAAAAGTTGTACCTGCTGAGTAAATAGCATGAAACCTAGTCCCTGTGATGTTCTTGATGGAATCAAATATTTATAGCAAATGCAGAGTTGTATCTTAAATGGATACAATTTTGCAGCAAGGGTTAGCCCCCAACATTTTAGTGTTTGCAAATGCCTCTTATGATGCCTATGGAACATGATATCTCATAGACCAGATGATGTTTTTAGCTTTAATATTGTCAGAAATGTGAGGACTACAGCATAGTCTGAAAATGTATTACAGCTTTCCATTATTCACAATACATCCATGTCTGAATCTTAATAGAGAAAAAGTGATGTCAAAATGGACCAATTTTATCCCACCATCACCTGCATTAAGAAGCAAATGTTGAGAGAGAGTGGGGAGGGGGGGAGAAAGAGATGGGGGGAGAGAGAGAGATGGTGGTGGAAAGGAAAGGAAGATAAAAGAAGGAGGGAAGAGAAGGAAAAGAAAAGAAAAAGAAAAGAAAAGATGGAGAAAGGAAAGGAAAGGAAAGGAAAGGAAAGGAAAGGAAAGGAAAAGAAAGGAAAGGAAAGGAAAGGAAAGGAAAGGAAAAAAGAGCTTGCAGATTGCTTCTGATCTAAATTAGGGACATATGTTTTAAGTAAACAAGGAGGAACTGTATGCTATAGTGATTAATGTGACCTAAAATTTGAACTTTGAGGAATTTAAAAAATATGAAATGTATATATGTGGGAGAAGGGCTCAAGAGGTCATTTATGTATTAAATAAAATTATATATTGCTTTTAATTATTATTTTTTCAATCCCAAAATAATGCACGCTAAAATCTTCTCCAAAAACAAATAAAACACAACCAAATGGATTTAAACCAATCTGAACCATAGTGAAATAATTTCCATGAATAGCTGAATGACCAGGATCTGCACCTGGTAAAAAAATATATTGGCAAGTTTATCGGCAATATAATACTGCAAATCTAGAACAATACCAATTTTTAAATTGAATCTTGGTTACCTGTAGACTTCTGCGTACAGTTCAAAGTTCAGTTTATGGCCAGAGGAGAAACCAGTGTCCCATTGTTCACTTTACCAATGTAAGCAGTAACGCATGAATCCTAAAGAGGATTTATTAGGCCCAGAGTTGAGCAAAATAGAATAAATAATAAATCAAATAATGTACCATGTTTCTCCAAAAAAGAAGCCCGGGTCTTATTTTCTTTTGACCCCCCAAAAAATGGCTAGGCCTTCTTTTTGCAGGGTTCTAATTATTGACTCACCTTGTGGCGGTGGCACCGACAGCCCCACACAGCAGGAGCCCGCTGCTGGCCCACTTTTTCTGTGGCCGCTTGTGTTGTGGCCCGTCAGCGGCCTGTGCAGATTATAGCTGATTCCGACAATGAGGAGGCTGGTGTGGTGCTGCTACTGTGCAGCTGGCGCTTGAGTCGGACAGTGAGGAGGCTGGAAAAGATGTGGTGCCAGAGGCAGGGATTCAGCCAGGGCCTTCAGAACCTTCAGAAGCTCCTTTAAGTGAAGAGAATGAAGAGGAGGAGCCTCTTCTCAATGCACGGGCGCACAGAGCTGCCAAAAGGCAGGAGTGGCTCCTCAGGAGGAGGTCTCCTGGAGAGTAAGGCTTGGGGCTAATTGGCCACTCCCTTAGCCTATTTAAGGAGGAACGCCGCTTGCAGCAAGCTGTAGGGAACAACTTTAGTTCAATCTCCTTTGCGTCTGGATTCTCTGCAAAATTGTTTCTGGGCTTTCTGCCAACTCTAGTAAGACTGTGATTACCTTATCTTAGAATTCTGGTAGGCTGTTAAGACAGTTCATTAACAGCCTTTGGTTGATAAAGACTAAGTTATTTGAGTAAAATAAGCTTTGTATAGAAATTGTGTGTGCTGCGTTCTTTGGGGTCCATAGCTGGGGCAGAACAGCTTGCTGCCACTTACAGACATTGCCCCGGCCTCCGGTTTGCCTTGAGATGCCTGTGATTCTCCCAGAATTGGGCAGGTAGAAATACTTCTGTTCATCTATTACTTGAGCTTCTGTACTGAAAATGAAGAAACGAAGGACTTCCTGAGTTATCTTATGACCTCCCTAAGCCAATGGTTGTTAGAAAGGATGTTCTTTAGGATATTGAAAAAAAAATCAGGATGGATTTTGTGCTTAGCCTTTTTTAAAAAAAACAAAGCAAAAAAATCCCCTAATTTGGTGAGCTGTAGAATTGCTCCAGATTTACGTTCCGTTCAAGACAGTGAGGATTTACAAGTTGCCCGAAGCTAGTTTAAGAGTGTTGAGAAGTCTGCTTTATATTGTGAACACTCTCATCTGTTTGCTTGTTCCATCAAGCATTTCGCTGTTTCAAATCAAACAGCAAAAATCTAAAACTGTTGGTTATGTTTCATTTTATGAGTCACAGGAGCAAATGTCTGTTTTGCTCCAGGGGCGAGGCTAGTATTTCTTTGGAAATTAATGATGGAAGCACGTCTAGAAGGTTTCATAGTTGACACTGATTCTTAGAGAGTAACAGAATAAGAACCCCCTTCTCAAGCAGGAGACTCTACACCTGTGATGGCGAACCTATGGCACAGGTGGCACATACAGCTATATCAATGGGCATGCCAGCTTAGCTCCAGCACACATGCATGCACCAGCCAACTGATTTTCGGACCTTCTGGGCCCACCAGAAGTAGGGAAACAGGCTGTTTCCTGCTTCTAGAGGGCCTGGGGTGGGCGGGGAAGGTCCATTTTTGTTTCTCACCTGGCTCCAGATCCTCTCTATGTATCTGGGGAGGACAAAAACAGCCTTTCCCATCCCCTCAGAAGCCCTTTGGAGGCCCGAAATGGCCCATTTCCCAACTCCCAGTTAGACAGGAAGTGACATTTTTTTGCTCTTCCCAGCCTCCAGAGCCTCTCTAGCAGTCTCTGGAGGCTGGGGACAGCAAAAAACCTCACTTCCTGTTCAACTGGGAGTTGGGAAACAGGCCGTTTCGGGCCTCCAGAGGGCCTCCGAGGGCATGGAGAAGGCTGTTTTTGCCCTCCCCAGATGCATAGAGAGGATCTGGAGCCAGGTGAGAAACAAAAACAGGCCTACTGGGCCATCACGTGCCAGGAGCGGAGGGGGAGGCGGGTCATGCGTGCATGTGCAGGGCAGGGCGCATAGAATTATGGGTGTGGGCACACATGTGCGTGAACCTCCCCCGCCCCACCCTCCTGGCATGCGATGGCAACAAATGGCTGTCCCATCTCTTCTTAAAACCTTCCAGTGATAGAGCACAGTGATGGAAATGTTCTAGCTATTTCTCCTGAAAGATCTTTCTTCACAACAATATTTGCCAAGAAGAAGAGGAAAAGATACAAAGCTGTTTCTGTGTTATATTAATTTGTTCTAAGCTACCTCAAAGATCAAGGAACCAAAGAATATTCTTTCCAATTTCTATTTTAATTAGGAACCAGTGGGGGAAAAAAAAAAGAATCAATTGGCTCATATTTTCAGGCAGTATTATATCTTCTAAAACTGTTATACTTCGATATTCACACTTTTCTAAATTTCTGGTGTGATTTGAAAATGAGGAGGCCTATCCAAACCAAAAAAAAACAAAAACAAACAAACAAACAAACAAAAAGAGAGAGCTGAACTCATGGAAATAAACTGCAACTCCCCTATAGATTGGAGAAAATGCTTCAACGAAATATATGTTTAGTTGTGTGTTAGAAGAAATGCACATTCCCCAATGGATACAAACTGGGACAGAACTAAATTGGCATTGGAAAAAGGAGACTTTGAGCAAAACTTTGAGCAACTTTGAGCCTTGGTAGTACAGTGGTCTAAAGCACCCTGTTATTAAGAACAGCTGCCTGCAATTACTGCAGGTTCGAATCTCGCCAAGGCTCAAGGTTGATTCAGCCTTCCATCCTTTCTAAGGTAGGTAAATTGAGGACCCGGTTGTGGGGGCAATAAGCTGACTTTGTATAAATATACAAAAGAATGAAGGCTATTGCTTAGCGCATTGTAAGCCGCCCTGAGTCTCCGGAGAAGGGCGGCATATAAATCAAATTTAAAACAAACAAACAAACTGAAATTAGCAGAAGTGCTTATCCCTTGAAGAAGGCTCCTTGGTGCTCTCTGAGCTTAATTGTTTTCTTGCAGACATTTCATTACCCAAGGTGGTATTCAGCCGGTTCGTAACAGTTCGGGTGAACCCACCCCTGTGTAATGCTGTCCTATTTAGGCACATTTTCGAGGCCAGGTGCATGCACGGAAGGCCAGGCACATGCACGGACGGCGTACGCACGCACAAAGCAAGCATGCGCATGCATGGCAAACTGGTGGTAAGGATATGTGAATCCACCACTGTTCATCATGCCTCATTTCAACCCTGAGCTACAAATACAGGTGACTAAGTGAGTTTTGCCCCATTTTGTGATCTTTCTTGCCAGAGTTGTTAAGTGAATCACTGCAGTTGTTAAATTAGTAACCCGGTTGTTAAATGAATCTGGTTTCCCCATTGGATTTGCTTGTCAGGTCGCAAAAGGTGACTTCATGATCCTTGGACACTAAACATCATCAATGTTAGCCTGGGGGGCGGGTTATACCTTCCCCTGGGTTTTGTACTTGAGCTTCCTGTTCCTGTGCAAGAACATGTATTCTATTGGTTGTTGTAGGAGTTATGTAGGGGACATAGCTGGCTCTATAGGTTGTCTGAGCTCCCAGGTTTGGTTGAAGTTTGGACTTCTGGAATGATGCAATGAAAAGACTTGCGTTCTGAAAGGGTGTTGGGCAATTACTATTATTGCTTTATAGTTTTTTTCCTGTGTTGGATCTTGGGTGAGGGTATTTGCGTATGAATAGAGCTATCTATCTCTTTAAGTGCTGACATCTGCCAAGGGCTGTTAAGGAAGGTGGGGGCTGCTTTCTTCCTCTAAAAAAAACATATTTCTCCATTTCTCATCCAGGAAAAAAATAATATTCTGCCTTTTTAATATTTCTCAAAATATTTCATTCTTCTAGGGGTGGGGTGCTAACTTTTTACACTAATGTAAGAACCACAGTGATTCACTTAACAACTGTGGCAAGACATGTCATAAAAAAGGGACAAGACTCACTTAGCAACAGAAATTTTCTACTCAATTGTGTTTGTAAGTCAAGAACTACCTGTCCTTGATAAAACCGCTATCTCCCAGAAGGCTTGCCAGTTAATCCTATAAGTGTAAACTGTGAATGCTTCAAAACAACATTTGTACAGTTCTCCAATAAAAGTATCATTTTGTAAGTCAGAAAACATTTGCATACACTCATACATACACAGTCATCCAGAAAGGCCTTGCCTTAAGATAGGATTTGTATGCCAATGTGTTTATAGTATAATACACTAACTCTAGCTGGCTTTAAAAAGTATTTTACAGCACAAGGTGTTATCCCCGAAACTTGGCCCAGATTCAGTAAAGTAATGAAGCATATGTTTTTGTCTTGTACTTAAACATCTAATTAAGTGCTCTAATGAATTTGATTCTGTAATATTGAGGGTTTTCCCCAGTTTTATTGGACGATTTGCAGTTTTGTTTTGTTTTATAGCTAAAACCATTTTTTCCAGGGTTTCTTTGAATGTTGAATTAAAAATCAGATTACCCTCATCCCTTTCCAGGTATAATAATCCATCCTTAATTTACTTCCAATCTGTCTTTATTTTCATGTTTGCTTATTACTTGTGTTGCCTCCTTCAGAATCATGTTAGCTCTTTTTTGGGCATGCGTGTCCTAAAAATAGTTGAATCTTGGCTTGCTCAGTTCAACTCAGTGTGCGAATTTCTGAAACTGGAGTCTCAGATGCTGAGATAGTGATTTACACATTTGCAAACTCTGGGTTGCATATAAAGCATGAGTGTCCAACCTTTTGGCTTTCCTGGGCTGCATTGAGTACAGGTGCTCCTTGACTTACAACAGTACGTTAAGTGTTCTAACAGGAAAGTTCTCCTTAGTTCTAGGTTGCTTCTCTGCTTGATTAGTTTCCATCTGTTGCTTCTTGTCCTGCCTTCAGGTACTTTGGACAATAGCTTGACTCCCTCTTCTTTGGAGCCACCCCTGAGATATCGGAACACTGCTATCATGTCAACCCTAGTGTCATTAAACTAGACATCCCCAATTCCAGCAACCATTCTTCATATGTTTTAGCCTCCAGTCCCCTAATCATCTTTGTTGCTCTTCTCTTCACTCTTGGTTTTACCACAGCATTATCAAGTGGTGTTAACATGTCACATGATCTTGATTCTTAAATGGAAAATCCCTAGAATGAAAAGAAATAACAGCCATGCTGCTGCATAGATCAAGAGATAAGATATATATATTATATTTATTTATTTGATTTCTATAGCTGCTCCTCTCAGCAAATGACTCTGAGTGGCTCACAATTGAAATATACCAGTGGTGAAATCCAAATTTCTTTACGACCGGTTCTGTGGGCGTGGCTTGTTGGGCTTGTTGGGCGTGGCAGGGGAAGGATACTGCAAAATCTTCATTCCCACCTCACTCTGGGACCAGCCAGAGATGGTATTTGTCGGTTCTCCAAACTGCTCAAAATTTCCGCTACTGGTTCTCCAGAACCTGTCAGAACCTGTTGGATTTCACCCCTGAAATATACATATTACAATTAAAAACCTTGAAAACAATAAAAACAGTATAAAAAAACATTAAAACAATACAAAACTAAAACAGATTTTGTTTTGATTTTGTCTATTTAACTGTCTAATTTTGTTTCAGTGAAATAATTTTACAGGAAATTGTGAGAGGAATATCTTTTTCTTTCATTTTTTTGACTACTACAGCCGCTGAAGCGAATTACTCCTGAGACATACTCACTCTGGTCACTCACTCATTTGTTACTTCATCTTGTTTTACCACACACATAAATCTCTCGTTCCCTTGAGTTCAACTTCCACATTTTTCTTGACATGCTCAACTGTCACTTCCATATAAACAGAGGGGGCACAAATGTACTATTTTACAAAGCCATGTTTCCTACCAGACTGTTTTTTTTTTAAAAAAAATTGATTTATATGCCGCCCTTCTCCGGAGACTCAGGCCGGCTTACAATGCATTAAGCAATAGCCTTCATACTTTTGTATATTTATACAAAGTCAGCTTATTGCCCCACAAACTGGGTCCTCAATTTACCTACCTTAGAAAGGATGGAAGGCTGAGTCAACCTTGAGCCTGGTTAAATTCGAACTTACAGTAATTGCAGGCAGCTGGTGTTAATCACAATGCTATCAGTCTGCTGAGCCACCAGGCCCTTCTTCAAAGCCTCCAGTGATGGAGCACCCATAACTTCTGAAAGCAAGCCATTCCACCAGGGGTGAAATGCTCCTGGTTCGGACCGGCTCGGGTGAGTAGGTAGCGATGGTGGCGGGCAGTTCGGAGAACCGGTAGCAAAAATCCCTGCCCCCGCCCCCCATGCCCAGCTGAGCCTCGCGATCATCAGAACCGTTTTTTCCTTTTAAATGGCTCTGACCAGCCAAGCTCTGACATCCCAGCTGAGTTGCCTGCTAATCAGGAAACTCAGCTTGGATCGCCAGAGCCATGTAAAAGAAAAAAAGTTTATTTTTTTCTCCCCCCCTCCCAGCCTTCAGCTTGCTTACCTTAGCTGCTGATCGCATGACAATCACAATCCATGCATCAGCAAGCAACTGAATCTCCCTGCCTGCAATCAAGCTCATCGGTGAGCAGCTCTTTCTGCCTGCCTGCCTGCCTCCCTGCCTAGACTTATGGACTTCATCTCCCAGCAAAGCTGGCTGAGGAATTCTGGGAGTTGAAGTCCACAAGTCTTAAAGTTGCCAAGGTTGGAGACCCCTGTTCTATTGGGTAAGTTTTCTTCCCCTTTGGGAGCTTTAAAAAAAAAAGTTGGGTTTTTTTTAGTTGTTCTTTTTTTAGACCTAGCCATTTAAAGTTTAAGAAGTTTTAAATTTAGCCGCTTTTATATAAAAATAAAAATAAAATAAAATAATATTTGTGCAGCTTTCTGAGATTTTGTGTGTTTCTGTAGTGTTTCACTCTAACTACACAAACACACAAAATCTCACAAAGCTGTATGTGGAATTTTGTGTGTGTAAAGTGTGAAAGTTGGTTTTTTGGGCTTTTTGTGGCTGTGTGATGTTCCTGCTTGTTGCAGGGGCCATTTTGGGTCTAGCACAGCTGCTTTTACATTGTGGGTGAGCCAGTTGTGTTGTGTTGTGTTTTGTAGGTTAAAAAAGGGCAAAGAAGTGACATTGACTTGGCCACGCCCACCCTGTCACCTTACCAAGCCCCACCCACTAATTAAGCCACGCCCACAGAACCGATAGCAAAAATTTTTAGATTTCACCCCTGAATTCACTCATTATTTATTTTCACTGTTAGGAATTTTTTCCTTAGTTCCAGGTTGCTTCTCTTCTTGATTAATTTCCATCCATTGTTTCTTGTCCTGTCTTCAGGTGCTTTGAGAAACAGGTTGAACCCCTCCCCCTCCTTTGTGGCAGCCCTTTAGATATTGGAATACTACTATCTTGTCTCCCCTCGTCCTTCTTTTCACTAGACTAGACATACCCAATTTCTGCAACCGTTCTTCGTTATGTTTTAGCATGATTTACATGTGTAGAGCAACTTCTGTCCAAATATGGATGTGTAGTTCTTTGGCTCCAAGGAAGACAAGGTGTTTCAGAGAGGAACTGAATGTGCTTGCTGTATAATTCAGCATTTTCTTGAAAACGTCTTGCATTTTCTTGACATGATAGCTCTATGTCATGAATGTCAATTCAAACAAGCACAAGTAAAGTCACGGCTTTGTTAATACGATATCTACAAGTGCAGCGACTGCAACTGCTGATTTCTCAAAAATCGTTTTTGATTCTGATCCAAAAAGTTGCATATTGTTACTAACAAGACATGCACATTCATTTACTTGCCTGCATAATGTATGCATTACTCATAGCTATTCGCTCCGTTTCCTTGTCAGACACAATGACCTTGGTCTTTGATACATTAATTTTCATATCTGTACTCTTCGCTGTGCTGTACAAGCTGTCTAACATTTGCTGCAAGTCATCCAGACTCTTAAGGCAATCACACATAATTTGTATTCAAAGCCCTCCCCCCTCACACACACACTCACGGGTTCCCAACCAACATACCTCTTAAGTCACCATAAGCATTCCTTATAAATTTATCTATACGTTCATTAATCAATCAAGCAAATATTACCAAGAGCCTTGGTAGTACAGGGGTTTAAGGCACCCTGTTATTAAGCTGGTTATTAAGACCAGCTGCCTGCAATTACTGCAGGGTTCGAATCTCGCCAAGGCTCAAGGTTGACTCAGCCTTCCATCCTTTCTAAGGTAGGTGAAATGAGGACCCAGTTTGTGGGGGCAATAAGCTGACTTTGTATAAATATACAAAAGGATGAAAGCTATTGCTTAGCACATTGTAAGCCGCCCTGAGTCTTCGGAGAAGGGCGGCATATAAATCAAATTAATATATATATATATATATATATCAGACATACTTTTCTTTCTCCATACTCAGACTTAACCCAGACAAAACCGAGTGGCTGTGGGTATTGCCTCCTAAAGACTATGTTGATTGTCAATCCCTGGTTCTGGCGGGGGGGGTATAAATTGTCCCCCTCAGAACGGGTTCGCAATTTGGGTGTCCTCCTAGACTCACAGCTAAGATTAGAGCAACATCTGTCAGCTGTGGCTAGGGGGACCTTTGCAGAAGTTCGCCTGGTGCAACAATTGTGACCCTACTTGGATCAGGAGGCTCTCCTCACAGTCACTCATGCCCTTGTCACCTCACGGTTAGATTATTGCAACATGCTCTACATGGGGCTACCCTTGCAAGAGTATTTGGAGACTACAGTTGGTCCAGAATGCAGCTGCGCAAGCTATCGTGGGTGCACCTAGATACATCCACATTACACCAATTCTCCACAAGCTGCACTGGCTCCCTATTGGTCTCTGAGCACAATTCAAGGTGTTGGTTATTACCTTTAAAGCCCTACATGGCTCAGGGCCAGGTTATCTTCGAGACCGCCTTCTACCTCATAGCTCCCAGCGACCGGTAAGATCCCACAGAGTTGGTCTCCTCCGGGTCCCGTCAGCTAAACAATGCCAGCTAGCGGGCCCATGGGGGAGGGCCTTCTCTGTGTCTGCCCCAGCTCTCTGGAACCAGTTACCTCCTGAGGTCCAGACTACCCCCACCCTATTGGCCTTCCGGAAAGCGATGAAGGCCTGGCTTTTCCGGCAGGCCTGGGGCCGTTGATCTTGCTGTTCAATCTTGCGAGATCCGGCCATGGATGGTGTGCATGTGTTTTTAATGTTTTTAAAATGCTTTTATAATGTTTTTTTTTTAAAAAAAATATGTTCACCATTTGCATTATTTCTGTTGTAAGCCACCCAGAGTCCCTAGGGAGTTGGGCGGCATAGAAATATGATAAATTAAATTAAATTAAATTAAATTAATTAAATTAGTGCTAAACCCAGGGGTGAGATTCAGCCAGTTCGGACCAGTTAGGGTAAACTGGTAGTTACGGCCAGCAGCTAGGCCCACCTACCTGGCCCGGCGCCAGTGGTGAAATCCAATTTTTTTTACTACTGGTTCTGTGGGCGTGGCTTGGTGGGCGTGGTGTGGCTTAGTGGACGTGGCTTGGTGGGCATGGCAGGGGAAGGATATTGCAAAATCTCCATTCCCACCCGACTCCAGGGGAAGGATACAGCAAAATCCCCATTCCCTCCCCACTCCTGGGGGAAGGATATTGCAAAATCTCCATTCCCACCCCACTCTGGGGCCAGCCAGAGGTGGTATTTGCTGGTTTTCCAAACTACTCAAAATTTCCGCTACCGGTTCTCCGAACTGCTCAAAATTTCCGCTACCGGTTCTCCAGAAACTGTCAGAACCTGCTGGATTTCACCCCTGCCCAGTGCCATCCTGTCTTATACAATAGCCATGTTTTTGATGCAGCACGCATGTACGCAAGACGCACGCACGAGCGAAGCTATCCCGTCCTATACAATCACCCTGTTTTTAACGCAGCGCACATGTGCATGCACGCACGCTCACATTATCGATTCTGGGCAAACTGGTTGTTAAATTATGTGAAGCCCACCTCTGGCTAAACCATTCACTAAGCATTCAAGTTATACTCATGCATTCTTTCTTCTATTATTTAGCATTCTTATTGTACTCAGAAACCAATCTTCAGCTTCATATTCACACAAAGCTTTCCATTATTCAAGCCTGTTTACTTCATTGTACTTTTTCTCTAACTCAAAAAAGCATGCAATGAACTCTCTTCTTCAAATACACTTATTTTTCAGTGATTTTACTGAAGAGCATACATGTGGTCTGTCTACCTTCTGTCTGGCACAATGCTTGACTGTGCTTCTCATTATTTGCTCAATGCAGTATCTTAACCCCTTTCAGTAAGAATATTGTTAAACGGGCATATTTAACCCCCCTATAATATTTTATTTTCTTCTCTGACCTTTCTCTTTATTTAGGAGAACAAGAACAGGATTCTTCCAGTTTTAAGGCCCAAATCTACTTTCCACCTACATTTTAAAGAAGTCACATAGCCAATTCATATCCATATTTATTTCTAAACCACTCAACTCCAGTTCCCCAGTTCTACCATCAATGTCTGCAGCCTCGCCATATTTCATCATTCTCACAACTTTTATTACCACTTTTTCATCATGTTTTTTTTTCTTGGACGTTTCCATTTATTTCAATCCCAGTCTTTGATATATTGCTATCATTCTTATGTAGAACCGTAAAATACTGATCATTTCCGGTGAGGTGCGGGGGTGAAATCCAGCAGGTTCTGACAGGTTCTGGAGAACCGGTAGCGGAAATTTTGAGAAGTTCAGAGAACCGGCAAATACCACCTCTGGCTGGCCCCAGAATGGGGTGGGAATGGAGATTTTGCAATATCCTTCCCCCTGGAATGGGAGAGAGAAATGGAGATTTTGCAGTATCCTTCCCCTGGAGTGGGGTGGAAATGGAGATTTTGCAGTATCCTTCCCCTTCCACGCCCACCAAGCTACGCCCACAGAACCGGTAGTAAAAAAATTTGAATTTCACCACTAGTGAGGTGTGATGAGTATCAAAAATGATGAGTACTAAACAATTTTTACCCATAAGGAATAACATAATGAGTCACAAGGCAGATGACACCAACAAGTTGTAGCTTGTGCATTGAGTACCAAACAAACAATGAGTATTGGGACAAAATTTTCACATCAAAATGCTTTGAGTACCAAAGTACCACTGTGTTGCTTCCAACATTTCTGCATGTTAGTTTCATCCCTTCTTCCTTTCATCTCTTTAATTTTTAATTCTGTTAACTCTAGTGGAGGCTCCTTGCTTAACCCTTTCCACCCAATATCCATTTTTCTGTTTCTTTCAAAATTGCCCTGCACCTTCTCCACCTCACTGAATCTTAACAATTCCTGGCTCTCTTATGCACATACAGGTAGTCTTGAATTATGGCTGTAAGTCATGCTAGTTGTTAAATGGGCTACTATATAACCACACCTGACTTTATTACTTTTTATTAAGTCAGTGTTTCTCAACCTTGGCACGTTGAAGATGTGTGGACTTCAACTCCCAGAATTCCCAAGCCAGCAAAGCTGGCTGTGGAATTCTGGGAGTTGAAGTCCACACATCTTCAACGTGCCAAGGTTGAGAAACACTGGATTAAGTGAATTGCTGTCATCGTTAAATAAATAAATAAATAAATAATTTTATTTCTATACCGCCCTTCTCCCGAAGGACTCAGGGCGGTGTACAGCCAATTTAAAAACACAACACACAACAATAATTAAAAATTAAAATAATTACATAGATTTGGCCGATTTAAAACCCCAAACATTTAAAATACCCCAATTAAAATTATTAAGTTGATAGCCCTGCCTGGCGGAACAACAGGGTCTTCAGTGCGCAACGAAACACTCGGAGGTCGGAGATCTTGCGTATTTCCGGGGGCAGTTCATTCCACAGGGCTGGGGCTCCCACAGAAAAGGCCCTCCCCCTGGGTGTCGCCAGCCGACATAACTTGGCTGATGGCACCCTGAGGAGACCCTCTCTGTGGGAGCGGACTGGTCGGTGGGAGGCTATTGGTGGCAGAAGACGGTCTCGAAGGTACCCGGGTCCTATGCCATGGAGTGCTTTAAAGGTGGTAACCAACACCTTGAATCGCACCCGGAAGACCACTGGGAGCCAGTGCAGCTCGCGCAGGAGGGGTGTCACGCGGGCACAACGAGTTGCGCCCATAACCACCCGCGCGGCCGCATTCTGTTAAGCAAATAGAGTGGTTGTTAAGTGAATCCATGGTCTACAATGGATTTCTGGCAGATTGCACCAGAAAGCAGAAATACATTACATTTTCTGGCAAAGAAATTAGTAAATCACAGTCATGTGAAAAGTCCGTAGAGATTCTCAGTCATCCAGGTTGTGGTTGCTCCAAAGGTACTTTTTTTTTTCAGGAGGCAACTGGGTTTTCTTATTTTTTCTTCTTCTTTTTTCCCCCCCTTTTTCTTTTGAGGACGTTTTGTTTCTTTCCAAGAAGCTTCTTCAGCTCTGACTGGATGGTGGGGGATGGAAGAAAAAAAATGCAGATGACCAGCTGTCTGCAACAGGGGTGGGTTGCCCCCGGTTCAGACCGGTTCGCAAGAACCGGAAGTAAAACCGGCGGCAGACTCCATGCACTGACCCGGATGTCATCATAGGCGATTTGCACATGCGCAGAAGAGCGCGTGCACGAGCGAACCGGTAGTAAAGGTAAGTAGAACCCACCCCTGGTCTGCAAGGAGTATAAATCCTTCCATTCCCCACCATCCTGTCAGAACTGAAGAAGCTTCTCAGATGAGAAGCGAAATGTCCTCAAAAGAAAAAAAACAAAAAAACCCCCAAGAAAGTCCAGTTGCCTCCTGAAAAACCTTTGGAACAATCACAGTCATGTGACTACTAAAGAGTGGCCATTTGCATTCTTTGGTGATCACATGACCACAATTTACTACTTTTTTTTCGCCAGCTGCTTTCTGAGCACTCCAAATTTAATCACGTAACCATGGGGAGAGCTCAGCCTTTGGACCGTTGAATCTGAGTCATAAGTAGCCCTGAGGAAGTCTGTTGTAACGTTGAATGATTGCTCAGTGACCAGGCATAGGTTGAGGACTACCTGTGCTGTACATACGTATCTTGGTTTCACCTTCGTGCGTTTGCAACAATCAGAGCCTTGGTAGTACCGTGGTCTAAAGCACCCTGTTATTAAGAACAGCTGCCTGCAATTACTGCAGGTTCGAATCTCGCCAAGGCTCAAGGTTGACTCAGCCTTCCATCCTTTCTAAGGTAGGTAAATTGAGGACCCAGTGGTGGGGGCAATAAGCTGACTTTGTATAAATATACAAAAGAACGAAGGCTATTGCTTAGCGCATTGTAAGCCGCCCTGAGTCTCCGGAGAAGGGCGGCATATAAATCAATTTTTTTAAAAAAAAATCATTCTTCTACCTGATTTTTGTTTTTCTCAGGCATGCCCTCTTTTACTCTGTCATCCCATCAACATTATTTTCCATACTTTGCATTAAGTGCATTACGTTTTTTGTAAAATGTCATATCCAGGAATGAGAGTTATGTTCCTTCTAAATATATTTCATCAATCATCTCCAAATTTTTTTTTTTAAAAAAATATAAAATTGGCATTTAAATCCATACCATTGAATATATTTTCTCCCAGTTTTTTCTTTCTTGACTGAATGCTCCCCCCCACTCCCCGAAAGCCCACATTTCTAAATATCTTTCAGAACCATCCAATGCAATTATTTAAACTTGAAAAGCCCAATACAAAAACCTGGCAGATGATCCAATTCCAATCCATCTGTTGGTTGGATTTGGTCAGGTTGTATAAGAATTCACAAAGGAATTTGCATGAAGCTCTCTTAACTTTCAAATGTGCTTGTGTGGAAATATTCCTCGCTGTAGCTTCGCTATGTAGCACATGAGCTGGCATTGCAAATATATATTTTTTCGAACACCCCGGAAAAAAAAAAAAAAGATTTTCTTGCAGCATCTGTAAGTTGGTTTTATTAAAAGCAGTTTAAATTCCTGTGCCTGCAGCCTTTTGGAATTATAGAGATGGGCTTCCGAAATTTACATTTTAATTGAGGCAGAAGGCAAAATAAGGCAAGGACAGCATTCACACATTGCAAGGCAGAATAAATAAGATATGTATCAGCCAGAGGAAAAGAAGTGGTTTGTCATTTTTTTTTATTATTATTATTATTATTCACTGTTTCCATCTTGTGTTTTACTTTTGAATACAGAAATGTGATGCTTTGGTCTTACTGATTTCATCAACTTACTACAGCTTAATGCAAGAGACATCTGTGTTTTTGAGAAGGTTGTCTTATTAAAATCTGGAGAACAACTTGGCACAGCAGTTAGACTGTATTTAATTGTCATCCTCATGAAGATGCAGCTGGAGATTTATTTATTTATTTTTTAAAAAAGGGCTCATCATGAAAACTAGCATTAGGTTTCCAACTTCACAGTGTTCTTCAACAAAAATCTAGACTTGTAAAATAAACATTCTTTTCATTTTACACCTTGGATCTCCATAACCTTTTGATGCTCCCTAATTTGCTTGTTTTGACATTGTACTCTGCCTCTGCCGCTGAATTACCAGTTATAAGCAGCTGCTACCAGTTAGCCTGTTCATGGCTTTAGTCTCGTATCATTTTATAACTAGTCCTTTATCTGCTACAGTTAATGTACAGACCAGGGGCGTCCAACCTTGGCAACTTTAAGGCTTATGGACTTCAACTCAGTCATCTCGTGGCAAAATGGGTGGCAAATAAATTTCATAAGTCAATCAATAATAAATAAGTAAACTCTCAGAATTCCCCAGCCAGCCATTCTAGCTGGGAAATTCTGAGAGATAAAGACTTCAAGTCTTAAGGGTGTCAAGTTTGGACACCCCTAGTATAGATCTGTATTGATACGAAGTACAGAGAATGAAATATGATGTTGAGTTTCATGGAAGTATAAGTAAACGGTAGACAAATATTTCAAGTTTGAAGTATTTGCCCCTTGAAATTATAGGAGATGACCAGGCTGAGCCCGAGGGAGGGGTCAAACATGTCATAAGTCATGAGTCCTTGCACACCCACAAGAGATCTAAATTCAGCCCATCTTGAATGCCTTCCTTATTCTCCCACTCATTTCTCTTGACAGATAGTTGGTCAGATTCTTGTAGAGAGTTTAAGCTTGCAACAAATCTGTATACTTATTTGAACTGCCTGAATCTCCTGATTTTCCCAGCACTTGACAGAAACATTTATTTCTGACCTTACTGGAATGGTTTTGATGACAGAAGAGATTGTTCCAGTGTTATTGAAATTGGATTGAAACTGGCATGAATTGTTCCTTACACAAATCAGAGCTCTTTGGATTTAGGCATACGTCTAGTGAAGTTGGAACAGATTGTTCTAGTGTTACTATGACTGTTTCATAGTTAGAAAATTCTGATCCAGAAATGTTTTGCACATCACTCCATATATCTTTAATAATCAGATAGTTGCATGATAAATATACATTTATGTCTGAGAAATCAGCCAAAATTACTTACCAGTTAATAGTTACAAATTCAACTCACTATTTAATTGAAGATGCCCAGAAATCTCTATTTGATGGACTAAAACCAAGGCATTTTAATTTAATAGTGCTAATATTAGATGCTCTAATTTAACTAATTTTCAGAATACTAAATTCCATGACTTAATGTTCTGTAAAGAGCAATGTGCTTTTTCTGAGTTGACAGACTGGCTTTTTATATATAATATGATTATAATCTAATCTAATAATATCCAAATAAAAGTTATAGCATAAAATCTATGAATACCTAAATGATAACAGAATAATGGAGTTGGAAGGGAAGCTGAAGATCTTCTAGTCCAGCCCTGTGCTCAAGAAGGAGACCTTATACCATTTCAGATAAGTGGCTGTCCAATCTCTTCTTAAAAACCTCCAGTGATGAAGCACCTACAACTTCTGAAGGCAAAGCTGTTCCGCTGGTTAATTGTCCTCACTGTTAGGAACTTTCTCCTTAATTCCAGGTTGCTTCTCTCCTTGATTGGCTTCCATCCATTGTTTCTTGTCTTGCCTTCTGGTGCTTTGGAAAATACATTGATATTCCTACAAGAGGTTTTACTTCATACTTTTCCTCTCTAAATTCTGCCTCTTTATCCCCAGGTATTATTTTCTGATTTTAGCTAATCTAAGAATTTGTGGCTGAGATGTTAAGCATGCAGTTTACCAACTAGGATTAAGAGTCCAATAGCATGATAGTTAGCTGGATTGTTTTTTGTACCTCACTTGCCATCTCTTACTCTTTGGGATTATGGGCCTGTTCAATTTAAATGTGTGAATTAAGGTGTGTGGGTGTCACTTTCCCCATTCACAGCTTTCTTTTTATTAGTTCAGATAGTACTGGCAGTCCTCAACCTAGGAACACAATTTGGACCAGAAAATTTGTCAGTAAGCAATGCATCACATGACTGCACCTGTCCCAAAGGTGCTTTTTCAAGAGACAACTGAACTTTCTCTGGTGTTTTTTTTTCTTTGAAGACATTTTGCTTCTCATCCAAGAAGCTTGATTGTTCTCGCTATTAGGAAGTTTCTCCTTAGTTCCAGATTGCTTCTGTCCTTGATTAGTTTCCATAAATTGTTTCTTGTCCTGCCTTCTAGTGCTTTGGAAAATAGGGTGACCCTCTCTTCTTTTTGGCAGCCCTTCAAATATTGGAATACTATCATGTCACCCCTAGTCCTTCTTTTCATTAAACTAGACATGCCCGGTTCCTGCAACTGTTCTTCTTATGTTTTAGCTTCCAGCCCAGGGGTGGCATTCATTTACCTTCACTACCAATTCACAAATGTGAGCGCACATGCATACACAGAGGCTTCTGTGCATGCACAGAGGGTCAAAAACGGGCTGTGATGACGTCCGGGTGGGTGGGCGGAGCCTTCTGCAGCCGCCCCTACCGGTTTGCCCAAACCGGATAGAACCGGTTGAATGCCACCATTGTTCCAGACCCCTAATCATCTTTGTTGCCCTTTTCTGTGTAGTACAATTGTGTCCTGCAATTGTCTATATTTGATATTATAAGTTAAACCAACAATTGCAGTTCTGCAGGTGGTAACCCATCTTTATTTGTTCAGGAAGTAAAAGTTCAGAAAACCCTGTCTGCTTAAATATATTGAATTTTTTTTTTCTCTCTCTCTCTCTCACACACACACACACTAGTGATGGGTTTCAAAAAAATTTACTACCAGTTCTGTGGCTGTGGTTTGGTGGGTTGGCATGGCTTGGTGGGTGTGGCTTAGTGGGCATGGCAGGGGAAGGATACTGTAAAATCTCCATTCCCACCTCACTCCAGGGGAAGGTTACTGCAAAATCCCCATTTCTTCCCGATCAGCTGGCCAGAGAATAGGTGCAGGTGGGGCCAGTCAGAATTGTTACTCCCAGTTCTCCAAACTACTCAAAATTTCTGCAACCGGTTCTCCAGAACTGCTCAGAACCTGCTGAACCCACTTCTGACACATACACACACACCTACAAACACACAAAGACATTAAAAAGGGTAGGATAAAATATGTTGCAAACTATTTCATTGTTTTCAGCTTGCTTCTAATGTCTACCAAAGTAATGCCAAAAGTAATGAAGAGTGGAAGCCTAAGAGAGAAAAAGTGAAGAAAGTGGCTGAAGGAAAAAGAAGTTGAAGGAACATTTTGATTTTAACCCCCCCCCCCAGTATAGATAATAACTGGACTGGAACTGAAGCAGGAGGTCCAGTCATTTTATTGCTAGCAGTCATTCCAATCATAATACCTTCTCAGAAGACCTTCTGTCTTCTCAGAAGTTTGTGAAATGTCATTGTCCCTCACTTCACCTGCCCCAATGACAAACTTTGCTGGAGGGTTTGTGAGCAGAAGGTGGCCGAGAGCAGTTTAAAGAGCTGTAATATCCTGAACAGATTGGAGAAGGAGAGATTGTCCATCTCCTGTCCAAAGTATGAAGCTATTTTTGGCAGAGGCATCAAACTTGGGAAGAAAAGGAGATGTTTTGGTTGTCAGTGAGATTGGCAATGGTTTTCAGCTGTTCTCTTCCATTACAAGATGTGCTGCAGCCTGAAGGAACACCTATTAAATTGTTATTGCCCAGTGAGAGATAAATGAAGAGAACTCAGTTAGTTTGGCAAATGCAGGAACAATTGATATGTTTGTTGTCCTTACAGCTTCTTTCAAACTTCTGAGAATTTATCTGGCTGTGTGTGTGAGAGAGAAAAAGTGCTTAATTTGACAAGAAAAGAAAACCAGAGATGGGTTTCAGCAGGTTCTGACCAGTTCTGGAGAACCGGTAGTGGAAATTTTGAGTAGTTTGGAGAACCGGTAAATATCACCTCTGACTGGCCCCGCCCCCATCTATTCTCTGCCTCCAAGTCCCAGCTGATTGGGAGGAAATGGGGATTTCGCAGTAACCTTCTCCTGGATTGGGGAGGGAATGGGGATTTTACAGTATCCTTCCCCTGCCACGCCCACCAAGCCACACCCACAGAACCAGTCGTAAAAAAAATTGAAACCCACCACTGAAGAAAACACTCTTGATCAAATTTGAGAGCCAGCTGAATGTCTCGTCTTTGGCATGTTTTACCTTTATTCAGCAGACCAAAATGTCAGAAACACAGTCTTGAGCCACAAATTTGTCTGCAAGGGGTTACTGATAGCAAAACAGAATTATTTTCTTTTTTTAATCTACCCTGAAATTCTGACCTTTTGCCCTCTCCTGACCTCAGCAATACAGATAATTTTTAATTTATGACAACTGGTCCTTGATTTATGACTGCAATTACGACCCAAATTTATGTTGCTAAGTAAAGCAGCTGTTAAGTGAATTACAACCAATTTTATGACTTGTTTTGTTTTTTTTAATCATGGTTGTTAAGTGAATCACTGCAGTTATAGAGTGAAAAATGTATTTGTTTAGCAAATCTGGCTTCCCTCTTTGGCTTTGCTCATCAAAAGCTGGCTGGAAAGGTCACAAATGGTGATCACGCAATCCAGTGATGTTACAACTATCATAAATACATGCTCATTGCTAAGTGCTCAGTTTTTGATCATACAACCATGAGGAACCTAGGATGTTCGTAAGTGCAAGGCACTTTTTTTTAATAGTGTTGTTGTAACTTCAATTGGTCACTGAACAAAGTGTGGTAAGTTGAGTAAATGGATGGAAACTAATCAAGGAGAGAAGCAATCTGGATTTAAGGAGAAACTTCCTAACAGTGAGGACAATTAACCAATGGAACAGCTTGCCTTCAGAAGTTAT
Source organism: Pantherophis guttatus (assembly GCF_059756535.1). Lineage (NCBI taxonomy): Eukaryota > Metazoa > Chordata > Lepidosauria > Squamata > Colubridae > Pantherophis > Pantherophis guttatus. The sequence goes on from NC_142064.1 coordinate 14,803,002, forward strand.
GGGTGTTTCATCACTGGAGGTTTTTAAGAAGAGACTGGACAGTCACTTGTCTGAAATGGTGTAGGGTCTCCTGCTTAAGCAGGGGGTTGGACTAGAAGACCCCCAAGGTCCCTTCCAACTCTATTCAGATTGACTGATTGAGGACTACTATTATAGGCAACACAGAGTGATGTGTTGCTAATGTTGGAATAAGTACGAGAGAAGCACAGTCCAAAGCATGGCTAAGAGAACTGGATATTAACATAATCTACCTTTGAAACTATTATGAAACTAGTATTAACTAGCCACCACTGAATTCTCAGGTGTTCCCCATCCAAATACTAACTGTATCTGATCCTGCTTAACTTTTAAGGCCAGCCAAAATCAATCAGAAGCTGCCACCTGCTGAATTTCAATAAACTGAAATATTTCAAAAGCATTTGTAGTAACTGCCTGTACCAAAAAGTGATTTTCTTTATTGCTGTCTGAGTTTTTGAGAGGGAAATGGAAGAGACAGCACTATTTTAGAGATAAATCCTGGACCCTCTGAGTACTTTAGCTTGAGCCAAACCAGCTGCATCTAGTTTGTCACGGCATTTGCTGATAAAGAATTAGAGAAGAACTGCTTCTGTACACTGTTTTAGGGGATGTCATATAATCCCTGGTAAGCCTGTACTTTCTTTCCATTCAAAAGTATTTTCATAAGGAAATGATAATTTCTGCTCTCTGGTATTTTTGCCTGGAAAAAGTGATTACTGATCTGGTAGCCGAGGGCTCTTTGCAAATTTCTTTTTTTTTTTCACAGAAAAAAAAATCATTTGGAGAAAATTCTCATGCACCTACTAGAAATACCCAGGTGAAAGATGAAGATTGAATAGCAGAATTCAAATAGGGAAGAGGTGAAGGGATTTCTGCTCTTCTTACTCTTTCTTTCACAGTGCTAACTCAATGGCTTTGGCAAAAGTCATGAGAAAAGCAATCAATTTCACATGGCTGATCTCAGGGGTGGGTTCTACTTACCTTTACTACCGGTTTGCAACGGGGCTGTGCATGCGCGCTCTTCTGCACAGAAGCATTTTGATGACGTCGGGTTCAGTGGGCGGAGCCTCCCACTGGTTTTACTACCGGTTCTATAGAAGCGGTGCGAACCAGGGGCAACCCATTACTGCCTGATCTGCATTTGCTCTCTGTACAGTATTAAAAGGATAGTGTTGTGGCTCCGTTACTGGAGCCTGTGTCATCGTCAGGAGAGGACTCCGAGAGTGAAGGGGAGGAGTTGGCAAGGCCTCCCTCTCCAGGACCCTCCTCTCTGGCAATGCCTTTGGTGTCCGCCGAAGGGCAAGAGATAGGGCCAGGGCCAAGCAAATCCACGCAGCCACAGATGGACAGTGATGAGGGTAATGAGTCTTGGCTGGATCCACGCCAGCGTCGCAGAGATAAGCACACACAACAGAAGAAAGGGCGTGCCCAAGATTAGGCTGAGTCACTGGACCACACCCCACAGGATATAAAAGGGAGCGTGGTGGCCAGTCAAACCTTGTGACGAACAAAGCTGAAAGCTTCCACGCCATTCTGCATTGCTGGACTTTTGCTTTAAGACTTGACGGGATTATCTCTGGACTCGATTGTAATTATTGAGCTGCTTTCCTTTGATGTATCAGAAGTGGGGAGAAGTTATCTCTCCTCTTTGTAAATAATAAACTCTTGGCAGGCAGCCACTGGGTTGTTGCCAAGTTCCGTTATCATAAGGAAAAGGATTTTGCTGGCTGGTTTGGTCTTTAACTCCTGAACGTCTGTTGGTGTGTGTGTGTGGGGTTGGGGACAGAACAGATAGACATACTTATGAATAAAGAGCCATAGCATTCATTGGTCCAGATGCTGGATTTTGCAGCACTAACCAGTTAATTTGTCCTTCTTCGTTAATTTCATTCTTTATGCCCCAAACTAGAACCTATCCAGTACAATATTTTAACATGACAAATTCATTTTAGCAAGCTTCACAAAGATTGCATTATAATTTCAAATAAGTACTCTTTAGTGTAATATAGAAATGATGTTAAAATAACCCTACATGTATCCTCATTCATTACATTTACTTGGAAATGAACAATTATGGTGGGGTGTCAGCCTTCTCAAGTAACCCAGACAAGAAACATGACCAGATTAGCCAATACTATTTTATTGTAAGGTCTACACAGTGGTGAAATCCAATTTTTTTTTACTACCGGTTCTGTGGGCATGGCTTGGTGGGCGTGGTGTGGCTTGGTGGGCATGGCTTGATGGGTGTGGAAGGGGAAGGATATTAAAAATCTCCATTTCCACCGCACTCCAGGGGAAGGATACTACAAAATCCCCATTCCCTCCCCACTCTGGGGCCAGCCAGAAGTGGTATTTACTGGTTCTCCAAACTACTCAAAATTTCCGCTACCGATTCTCCAGAACCTGTCAGAACCTGTTGGATTTCACCCCTGGGTCTACCCAAACCGAAACATGCAAGTCTGAACATACAAATCTCCCACCTTTGCAGCCTAAGAACTTGCAAGTGGAGGTCCCTTCTGGTTCTCTTTCTCTACCCATTATGCAACTGTGGGCTATGTATTCTCTTATCTGGCCATTCCTTGGACAGTAGCTGTTCCCCCAAAGCCTCATCTCTCAAGATCATCCCCATGCACTGTCAGAGTATATTCATGAACTGGAATAGGGCATAACAACAGGTCAGCTAATGAGGGCTGTTTGGTAACTGAAACATAGTATTTGCTGTATGGGACCATAAGAGACAGTTTGGAGCCTGGGTGTGGCTTAACTGCTTTGTATATAAGCTTGAGGGCACTAGCTTCTTCTCTCCTCCATTTTGCCTTCTCCATTTTGTGCTTCCATTTTGTGCTGTATATGTACTTGCTATTTCTCTTCTCTACAACGTGGAAAACCTACAAGGGTATTGTACGCCTTATGTGTTTTGTATATAAAGACATTTTGAATCCTGTGTAATAGTCTGCCTGTGTGTGCTGCAACCAACTCTGACATGCATTGTTACAGGTAGTCCTTGACTTACAATCTAGGGAACTAGCTATGACATCCAAGGTCCCTCCCAACTCTGTTATTTTGCATTTTGTATTCTATTACAATACAAAATTTCTTGCTTCATGTCTGTAGAGGTTCTCAGTCATCCAGGTCATGGTTGTCCCAAAGTGGCTTTTTTTTCAGAAGGCAACTGGATTTTCTTGTTTTTTTTCTTTTGAAGACATTTCGCTTCTCACCCAAAACAGCTTCTTCAGCTCTGACAGGATGGTGGGGAATGGAAGGATTTATATTCCTTGCAGACAGCTGGTCGTTTGCATCCTTTTAGAGCTTTGTTGAAGCACTTGGAGATTTTATCTGTGTCCTCAGTGTCACCTGAGTAGTGCAAATGGTTTTTGCAGTCTACAATTTTTTCCTTTGGAAATCCATTCCTACTCCCACGCCATTCAAAGGATGTTCACCCTAAATTGTATATCCCAAAAATTGCAGACTACAGGAACCAGGTAGAATGGTCCAAATGTAAAAATAATTGAAAGTAATTGAAATGATAGGGAAAAAGAAAAATAACTATTAAAATGAAAATAAGGGTGGAAAGTTAATTAAATTGAAAAGATTTTAAGGTAAATATGAAATAAGTTGGAAATACAATGTTAAGAATTTTAATAATATGATGGAAATCTTGAGGAATATATGATATAAAGAGAAGAAAAACAGGGATGCCTGGACACCATAGAAAAAGCACTGAATTGAAAATAAAAACAGCAACAGAGAGAGACAGAAGAAGGAATAGGGAGATTGAAGGAAGGGAGAAGGAGACAGAGGAGCAGAAGAAAGGGAAGAGGAGAGGAAGACAGGAAAGGGAAATAAGAGTAGGAGAGAAGGTTAGATAGAGGGGAGGAAAGGAGGAGGGGGAGAAAGGAAAGGGAAGTAGAGAAGGAATAGGAGAGGAGGGAAGAAGAAGGTAGAAAGAATGAAAGAAGGGAGGGAGAGGAAGAGAAAAAGAAGAAAGATTGTTGTAAAACGAAAAAGATGAAATGGAGGAAAGGCATCCCCGAATACGTTTAAATATATCAAGATAAAGAATGAACTATTTTAAAAAAATTAAAGGAGAATGGAAAATGATTCAGAATGGAAAAAATAGAATTTGAGGGTGAAAGAAGATACTGTTTATTGAAATAAGAAAAGAAAAATTAAAAGTTGATTAATAAATATGGAAAAAGAACACCTTGGCAGAAATGGTAACAAAGTAAAATATATTTGAATATGATAAATTGTACATGATATGATGTGATACGGTCAATGCTCTGTTTCAAAAAATATGCAGGTGTGTATTTGGGGGGGAACCAATAAAACTTGTCAAAAAAAAAAAAAGAAGCTTCTTGGATGAGAAGCAAAACGTCTTCAAAAGAAAAAAAAACAAGGAAGTCCAGTTGCCTCCTGAAAGAAAAAAAAAAACACCTTTGGAACACCTTGCTTCATGTATTTCTGGGCAAATAAATTCCACTGTTAGAGTCTCGCTAAGTGGAATTAACTGGTTCAACCCACATATGTTAAAGGCATTTTTGAATTACATCATCTGATATTTTAGATGGTCTTACGATTTCACAGACTAGTAGATTTCACTCTTAAGTCTACCCTGTTTGACCAAAAACACTTTTTACAAGTTGAGTTGATTCACACATCAAACTAAGATATGGTTTGTTGCAACCGTCCTTCACTGCCCAAGCCATAGTGGTCTGATTCACTCAAAACATTAAGCTACAAATCAAGGTTTATGAAATTCAATCATGTCATAAAGCAATCTAGTATGATATTTCCAGATAACAACAACAAAAAAAATAATATCAGTTCCTGCACTTTGAGAATATTATTCCTTTAAGAAATGTAATATCGAACACTTCCCAATGTTTATAAGGAACTTTTAAAAGTTCAAAACAGCTAACATAGTTAATGTACAACAGTCAAAGCTTTTCTTTGTTTTGTTCCAACCTGATTAAAATAGAATGAGAAATTAAAGCACTTTTTGAAAAAAAAAATACTTGGCAATATAACTTTTTAAAATAACAGAAAACATTAAATTGAGACCGAATGAAGGAGATAACTATAAAGATTAATTGCTCAGATAAAGTGGTTTCCTATTGGTTTTATAATATCTGCTTCTCAATGTTCTCTATATATGCAGTCAGACAGAAATGGTATTAACAGACTGGTATGCAAGCAGTAAAGAAAATTGATTAATTAAATGTTCCGTATTGAGAAAAATAATTAAAGATTTTGATACTAATAACTATATTTTCTGTAGACAAAAACAATTTAAAAGAAAACATTTTATTATAGGGTGAGGTGTCATCATTTTGGTCCTTATTACTCAGATCATATGCTTATAGTTTGAGCAGTGAGAAATAATACTATTAGTAATAATAAGTATTGGAGTTCCTGGACATCTGGTAAAAATTGGGCTATACGGTAGCGCAGTGGTTAGGGTGAAGTACTGCAGGCTACTTCTGCTGACTGCCAGCTGCCTGCGGTCTGGCAGTTCAGATCTCACCAGGATCAAGGTTGACTCGGCCTTCCATCCTTCTGAAGTCGGTAAAATGAAGACCCACATTGTGAGGGGCAATAGGCTGACTCTGTAAGCCGCTTAGAGGGGGCTGTAAAGCACTGTAAAGAGGTACAGTATATAAATCTAAGTGCTATTGCTATAGCACTCAGGACTATTGGCTGAGCAACTAGGACTTCGGGGGGAAGAAAATTACTAAAATAGGGCAAAACTCACTAAACAAATGTCTCACTTAGCAACATAAATTTTTGGCTCAATTGTGGTCGTAAGTTAAAACTATTGATTTTCCTGATTGCCACCAAAAACTACCCCCCACTGTTTTACCTAGGTAATAAGAATTAGAATTTAGGTTTATGTTGGTTTATTATTTGATCTTCTTCATAAAATATAGTGGCACTGTGAATAATTGGCTAGAATTAATGCCACCATATTGTAGAGAGGGCTTGAGGCTGGGCAGCTGGTGTTTTTTTAGGCACTCACTCAGTTATGAGTAATAACTGAGATAAAGTAGCTAGCTCTCTGGTGCCATGTTCTGTCTGAATACATCAAACCAGCAGTATATTTGTATGCAGGGAATAGTAGCTGCCAGCAGCAGATAGACAGGCAAGCTCTTAATTTTCTATTGGATTGTTATCGTTTTCTTTGATACCCTGGATCTTCCCTGCTTTTATATTTGGTTAATTGCCTTCTACATTGTTGATTTTGTAAGCCACTGAGAATATGACAACGGAAGAGCAAATTATCACTTAAATGCGCACAGTGCAGTAACTTTCTGGAAACTGGGCACAATATGGGCATTTACAACCAGATGGGAAGATGATTAGATGAGTTAATTCTACTTTATTATAAGTTTACATTATCAGAACCTTGCAAATATGAAGATACAAACCTCCCACTATCGTGTTTAACCATCTGATCAATTAGTGTAGGTCAGGGGTGTCAAACTCAAGGCCAGATGCGGCCCATAGGGTGCTTAGATCTGGCCCATGGGGCTGCTCTGGAAAGAAGCAAAGGACCAGCCCGCAGTTCCTCTGCCAGTGAAAACAGAGCTCGGGAGGGTCGCAGGCGGCTCGCCCGAACTTCGTTTTCACTGGCAGAGGGTTGCAGGAAGCCGTTGCAGCTGAAAACGGAGCTCAGGCGCCCATTTTCTCTGGCAGAGTGTTCGGGCCACCATAAGTGCCCCTGACATGAGTGACATCAATCTGGCCATGCCCACGGTAGCCACGCCCATACTAGCCACACCCACACTGGCCCTCCGAAGTCAAACACAACCCTGATGCAGCCCTCAATGAAATCAAGTTTGACACCCCTGGTGTAAGTCCTTCCTAAGTTTTTTTTTTCCTCTGACCATTAAGCCCTCAGGAGCTCCTCCTTTCCTTGTCTCACTGTTTCCTAGGCAGCATCTCTTCCCTTTGTCCCCCAAAGCCATCCATACCTTCCATTACAGGATGTGAAACAAAGGGATTTCTGTGGGGTTTTTATTATTATTATTATTGGTTAATCTTTAGTGAGATTCACAGCCTTTGAGGCTGGTTAATAGCTCAGCAGCTCCAGTCCTAACCAAGGACCTAGGAACTGTTAAGGTATCGTCGGAGGATGTAAGCTGTTCCGAGTAAGGTGGTTTTTTGTAGAGTCAAAATGTTCAAGTCCGGCAAATTTAGAATTTCTAAATAGCGGGTATTGCTCCAAGGGCTCCAATTACAATCGGGACAACACACAATTTCTTTTTCCACAGTCGCTCAACTTCAATTTGCAAGTCTCAGTACTTTGTGATTTTTTTCTTGCTGCTTATCTTCAATCTGTGCATCACCAGGTATTGCAATGTCAATGAACCATACTTTTTTCTTTTCAACTATTGTTATGTCAGGTGTGTTGTGGACCAAGTGCCTGTCAGTCTGAATCCTAAAGTCCCACAAGATCTTGAGTTTCTCATTCTCTAAAACTTTCTCAACCTGATGTTCCCAGTGGTTTTTGCTGTATTATTATTATTATTATTATTATTATTATTATTATTATTATTATTATTAGTGAGTAGATAGACAAAAGTTGGTGTGTAAACAGACAAGAACTATTCAATGACCAATGTGAGCTGCTTTGCTTTCACTAGGAAGATTTCAGGATTTTCCTTATCCTATGTCTGAATGTGCCGGTCCTTCTGATTATACATGTCCTCCTAACCTTCTGAGGCAGGTTATTAACTTAATACTTAAAAAAAAAAAAACCACTGTCCTAAAATATAATTAATTAAATTACAAATTATAATATAAACATTGTATTTTGAAGTGGAATAGTTTAAAAATGTGTGATTTACCATAATACACCTATAGAACTTCATATTTAGGGATAGGTTAATGACCTCAATAAAGTTATTTTGTATTTATTTTATTTTATTTTATTAAATTTCTATACCGCCCTTCTCCCGAAGGACTCAGGGCGGTGAACAGCCAGAAGATAAAACACAGGAAATACAAAATCAAAAATAAATTAAAACCAATTAAATAATTTAGGGTGAATTTTAAAATACCCCATAATTAAACAGATTAAAAATTTATGTTTAAAATTTAAATTTAAAAGAGGAGATGATTTAAGCCAGGCCAGCTTGATGAAATAAAAACGTTTTAAGCGCGCGACGGAAGGTGCGAAGATCCGGGATCCTCCGTATCTCCGGGGGGAGCTCATTCCAGATCGTAGGTGCCCCCACAGAGAAGGCTCTCCCCCTGGGGGCCGCCAGCTGACATTGTTTGGCCGACGGCACCCGGAGGAGCCCCTCTCTATGGGAGCGTACTGGCCGGTGGGAGGCTATTGGTGGTAGCAGGCGGTCCCGTAGATAACCAGGTCCTAAGCCATGGAGCGCTTTAAAGGTAGTAACCAAAACCTTGAAGCGCACTCAGAAGACCACCGGGAGCCAGTGCAGCTCGCGCAGGAGAGGTGTTACATGGGAGCTCCATGTTGCTCCCATAACCACCCGCGCGGCCGCACTCTGTGCCAGTTGGAGCCTCCGAGTGCACCTCAAGGGGAGCCCCATGTAGAGAGCATTACAATAGTCCAGACGAGAGGTGACAGGGCATGAGTGACTGTGTGTAGGGAGTCCCGATCTAGAAAGGGACGCAACTGGCGGATCAGGTGAACTTGATGAAAAATCCTCCCGTTCACGGCCGTCAAGTGATCTTCTAAAGACAGCCGTGAATCCAGGAGGATGCCCAAGTTGCGAGCCCTTTCCGTGGGGGCCAATGATTCACCCCCAATAGTCAGCGATGGCACCAGCTGACTATATCGGGACGTCGGAAACCACAGCCACTCAGTCTTGGATGGGTTGAGCCTGAGCCTGTTCCTCCCCATCCAGATCCGTACGGCCTCCAGGCACCGGGACATCACTTCAAGGGCATCGTTGGGGTGGTCCGGGATGGATGTACAGCTGGGTGTCGTCAGCATACTGATGGTACTTCACCCCGAAACCACAGATGATCTCGCCCAGCGGCTTTACATAAATGTTGAACAAAAGGGGCAAGAGGACCGATCCCTGCGGCACCCCACATATGAGGGGCCTCGGGGTCGACCTCTGCCCCCCTGTCAACACAGATTGCAACCCGTCGGATAGAAAGGAGAACCACCGTAATACGGTGCCTCCCACCCCCAACTCTTCCAGCCGGTGCAGCATGATACCATGGTCGATGGTATCAAAAGCCGCTGAGAGATCTAACAGGACCAGGACAGAGGAGCAACCCCTGTCCCGAGCCCTCCAGAGATCATCAACCAACGCGACCAATGCCGTTTCCGTGCTGTACCCAGGCCTGAAACCCGACTGGAACGGATCTAGATACGACGTTTCATCCAGGTACTGGGGAAGCTGTCGCGCAACCACACTCTCAACAACCTTTGCAACGAAGCGAAGGTTGGAGACTGGACGATAATTAGCCAATACTGCCGGGTCCAGGGAAGGCTTCTTGAGGAGAGGCCTCACCACCGCCTCCTTCAAGGCGACAGGGAAGGTACCCTCACCCAATGAAGCATTTATAATCCCCTGGAGCCAGCCTCGCGTCACCTCCCGGGAAGCCAGTACTAACCAGGAGGGACACGGGTCCAACAAACATGTGGTCGCGTTCAGTCTACCCAGAATCCTGTCTACCTCATTTGAAGATAATACGTATATAAACTTCTCACATATTGTTTGTTCACAAAGAACAGGATAGAAAAAGGTCTAGGACTGAAATGCTTACAGGAATGGTATGGACCTAAAATAGCTTGATCTGAATATTCCAAGTTAAAACAGCTCTGAAGATCCCAGTAACACCAAGGACAACTCTATCAATGGATTGGAGAATAAAGACAATATACAATTTTAATTCATTTTTTTGCAATAGTGGTGAATATCTGTAGCTCGGGTGTAGGATGAGGCTGAAGGTTCCTTCTCTGAACTTGTGGGTTGGTTTCTGAATATTTCATTACCAGGCTAGGTAACATCTTCAGGGGAGTTTAGGAGATCTGCTGAAGTTGTCACCCAGCCTCCGTGGTGGGATTCAAATAATTTAACAACCGGTTCTCTGCCTTAATGACCAGTTGGGTAGGCGTGGCCATAGTGGGCATGGCCAGGGGATGACAGGCAGCACTCGGTGTCCTGCACTCCCCTAGGAGGAAAAACAGGCCACAGGGGGAATGTGACACGCCCCGCGCCCTATTTTGGGCCATGGAGGCTGTTGAGGGTAAAACTGCCCTCTGCAAATTGGTGCAACGGACCAGACAGCGAATAGATACGTTGCTTAGCAAAACACACAGATACTCACAGACTCTGAACGTTTAAAGAAAAATAAACAGTCTTTACTTGTAGTAAAACAAAACAAACTTGGCTTCTCAAGACAAAGATAACACTTCTTCAAACAATCACGGTTCAAGACAAACATAGTTTGCTTACAATTCCAGTTCTCTTCAGTAACACAGACAAAGTTCCTTTCAGCAGTTCCACCTTCTAATAGCAGGAGCAGAAGTGAATGAACTTCCTGCCTTCTTTTATGTCTGCTTAGCACAGCCAATTAGTCATCTTGTAGCAGTTAAAGTTACAGAACATAGTTTTCTATATATTATCTACCCAACCGTAGGATAAGCATCCAACAGAGGCCTCCCTGAAGCCTCCTGGGAGCAAAAATGGGCGCACTGCACCCCCTGCACCCTGTTTTGGGCCTAGGAGGCCTCTCTGCACTTACCTGGGAGCCAAAATGGGGCACATGGGGACTCCTGGAAGGGGCAGGGTGGGAAGGGGCAGAGCCAACCAGCAATTTAACTACTGGTTCTCCCAAACCGGCCTGAACCAGCTGAATCCCACCACTGCCCAGCCTGGTAACAAAACATTTGAAAACAACCCACAAGCTCAGAGAATGAATCTTCACCCTCATTTTATTCATTAACCCAGCCATTTCCTCCAAAATAAACCTGGATGGGAATAAACGTCTATTGCCTCCTGGTACAGATTATCCCTTGATTTACAACCACAATCGAGCCCAGAATTTCTGTGGCTAAATGAGACATTTGTTAAGTGAGTTTCACAACCTTTCTTGCCACAGTTATTAAGTGAATCACTGCAGTTGTTAATTTAGTAACATGGCTGCTAAGTGAATCTGGCTTCCCCATTGACTTTGCTTGTCAGAAAGTCCGCAAAAGGATGATCACATGATCTGGGACACTGGAATCGTCATAAATATGAGTCAGTTGCCAAAAACGTCTGAATTCTGATCACATGACTCTGGGGATGCTGCAACAGTTGTAAGTGTGAAAAACATTCATAAACCGCTTTTTTCCCGTGCCTTTCCAACGTCGAATGGTCACTAAACAAACTGTTGTAAGTTGAATACTACTATATATTCTTTTTTAAAAAAAAACAACAATAGGCCTTTTAAGTTGGTGGGTTTTTTTCCCCTTCGTTTTCCTGTTACCATTTTCATTAGTAGCAACTGGAGAAGTCATGTGTCCTGGGGTATTGTGTGCCCAGCTGTGTCTGGGTGGGAGCGGTAATTCCCCAAATTACTGCTTATTAAGGGTGATCTTAACTCTTGTTGATTGAATAACTACTTTTTGCTGAGTAAGCAAAGACTGTAGGAGGAGTATAATGGAGTCAGGCAATAGGAAGTGAACTCAGTTTACTGAGGGTAAAAAAACCAGAAGTCTGATCAGGCAGTTTGGCATGGCAGTTTAAGGAAACATCCTTAAAATATTCCCTCTAAATCGAAGGTTCATACTTGAGAGCATGAGAAAGGAACAGGAAGAAATAAAAGTATTTCTACCAATGGCTTTAAGCAGCAAAAGTGCTGATGAACAGGAGTCTGTAATTATATTCTGAAAGGCTTTGTTTATCTTCCTACCCCAATTAACCTGACATGCATTTCCAGCAAATGGAAGTTTCTAACAATCCTTGAAGAAAGTAGCCAAGATTGGAGTGGGACATGTTGACATTTCAGCTCCTTGAGAAATGATGAGGATTTATCAGTTCCAAGAAAGAAGCTCTGTAACAAGAATCTTGATAGAATCAAGATCACGTGAAGTGTTAATACCACTTTATAATACCTTGGTAAGCACTGATGGGTTTCAATTTTTTTTTACTACTGGTTCTGTGGGCGTGGCTTAGTGGGAGTGGCATGGCTTGGTGGGCATGGCAGGGGAAGGATACTGTAAAATCTCCATTCTCACCCCACTCCAGGGGAAGGTTACTGCAAAATCCCCATTTCCTTCCAGTCAGCTGGGGCTTGGGAGGCAGAGAATAGATGGAGGCAGGACCAGTCAGAATTTTTACTACCGGTTCTCCGAACTACTCAAAATTTCCCCTACCAGTTCTCCAGAACTGATCAGAACCTGCTGAAACCCACCTCTGTTGGTAAGGCCACACTTGGAATACTGCATCCAGTTTTGGTCGCCACAATGTAAAAAAGATGTGGAGACTCTAGAAAGAGTGCAGAGAAGAGCAACAAAGATGATTAGGGGACTGGAGGCTAAAACATATGAATGAGTTGCAGGAACTGGGTATGTCTAGTTTGATGAAAAGAAGGACTAGGGGAGACATGATAGCAGTGTTCCAATATCTCAGGGGCTGCCACAAAGAAGAGGGAGTCAAGCTATTCTCCAAAGCACCTGAAGGGAGGACAAGAAGCAATGGATGAAAATTAATCAAGGGGAGAAGCAACCTAGAAGTAAGGAGAAATTTCCTGACAGTTAGAACAATTAATCAGTGGAAAATCTTGCCTCCAGATGTTTTGAATGCTCCAACACTGGAAGTTTTTAAGAAGATGTTGGATAACCATTTGTCTGAAGTGGTGTAGGATTTCCTGCCTAAGCAGGGGGTTGGACTAGAAGACCTCCAAGGTCCCTTCCAACTCTGTTATTCTATTTTATTCTAACAGAAATTGACAGTGAAAGTAGCTTTCACAAACGAGATAGTCCCCCAAAAAGTGTTAGGTCCCACACAACTGGGCAAGATCAAGCAAGCAATTATTGTATACAGTTTTCATTCAGTGAGGTATCTTTAATATTACTCTATGGATAAAAAGAGAATCTTGCAAAGTGCAAGAGGGATGTTCAATGCCCATTTATAGTGAGTTCATTAAGGTGGAATCTCTTTCAATGCTCTGAAATGCTTCTTCCCCAGTTTCTTTCCATCTGGGCTGCCAACATGAGAAGCTGCCAACCTTTTATCTTTTGATTTTTACATCTGTTTTTCCCCCTTCCGTTACTTTGTCAGCCTCTTCTTAATCTCTCACACAGAGAAGCCAAATAGATGAAAATTGCAACCAGAAGCAAAAGACATGGAAGACATGCTGAAGACATTTTTTTCTGAATGAACTAAGAAATTGTTCGAGGCCAGTATTTTAGGCTCTGGCAAACGAAACAGTTTCTGAGTGTTTAGGGTGTCACTGCAGGACAAGAAATAGAATGGTGGATTCTTTATGAGAAAAATCACAGTAATTGGTGATTCACTGCTATGCAAAACTGAAATAAAATCGATGCCAGCCAGACTCTTAGGCTTGTGAAGTACGCTCTCTGCCAAGAGCAAGGAGCAAGAACACAACAAAATACTTATAGAATTCACTTACAAGAATCCTTCCTGGTAACAAACGTGGCAGTGAATATTATATAAAATAACTTTAGTTGTATCACCATGTACTGTGAAAATGCCAGGAAAGAACTCAAGTCCTGGATGCAAAGAGAGTCTTGTTATTTATCCATAGAGAAGAAAAAGAAAGAAGAATGCAAGAGAAATGCTATAAATCTGTTTTTGAGGGTCAAGGAATAAGTTATCTGCCTCAGTGTTTCTGAACCATGGCAAATTTACAGTGAGCGAACTTCAATTCCCAGAATTCCCTAGCCCTTATGCTGAGGATAAGAAATACCCGGGAATTGGGCATGGCTAGTCTAGAGAAAAGAAGGATTAGGGGTGACGTGATAGCATTATTCCATTATTTGAGGGGCTGTCACGAAGAAGAGGGGGTCAACCTATTTTCCAAAGCACCAGAAGGCAAGATAAGAAGCAACAGATGGAAACTAATCAAGGAGAGAAGCAACCTGGAATTAAGGAGAAACTTCTTAACAGTGAGGACAATTAACCAGTGGGACAGCTTGCCTTCAGAAGTTGTAGGTCAGGGGTGTCAAACTGGTGGCCTGTGGACCGGTCCGGATGGGTCACGCACAGGCCACACCCACCCCAGCTCTGTGAAAGAAAAAAATGTCATGAAACATCACATGACGGCAACGTGACACTGCGAATTTGACACCCATGTTGTAGGTGTTTCATCACTGGAGGTTTTTAAGAAAAGACTGGACAGCCAACTGTCTGAAATGGTACAGGATCTCCTGCTTAAGAAGGGGGTTGGATTAGAAGACCTCCAAGATCCTTTCCAGCTCTATTCTGATTGATTGATTGATTGAACTCTGGGAGTTATAATTTACACATCTTAAAGTAGCCAAGGTTGAGAAGTACTGATCTAATAACAGAATGACAGGATTGGAAGGGACTTTGGAGGTCTTCTAGTCCAACTCCTCAAGCAGGAGATCCTATAACATGTCAGACAAATAGTTGTCCAATATCTTCTTAAAAACCTCCAGTATTGGAGCACCCACAACTTCAGAAGGCAAGTTGTTCCCCTGATCATTTGTTCTAACTTTCAGGAAATTACTCCTTAGTTCTACAATCTAGACAATGAAATGCTAGTATAAGATTGATTATTCTTCATAAGGACTGCTATAAAATATGATTACCTCCTAACCTGATTTGGGACCAGGGACGGGCTTTAAACTGAACACTTTTTTTTGGAAGATGTTTGTGTGTGGGAATGTATGTGGAACAGGGGTGGGTTCTACTTACTTTTACTACTGGTTTGCATCGTGCCCGTGCACGAGTGCTCACTTTGCTCACTCGCACGCATACTCTTCTGCGCATATGCAGATCACTTATGATGTCCAGGTCAGTGGGCAGAGCCTCCTGCTGGTTTTACTACTGGTTCTTGCGAACTGGTCCAAACTGTGGGCAATCCAGCAATGGTGTGGAAATGACAAACTTGAAGTAAGGACACATGAGTAGGGGTAGAAAAGGAGAGTGTTGCTAAAATGGGGCTTCTTACTCTAGTTGATGAAAAACAATTCTGTCTCATAAAGTTCATGGCTTTTATTGTCTCATGGACTAAAGCTCAGAGTATGGAAAACAAATGAGAAGAATTTGAATGATTTGAAGAGAAAAACAAATTTCATTTAGAATGATAAAGCTTTGCCCACAACTACAAGATAGAAACTATTTTATTCAAAGGAACAAATCAACTGTACTAATATTTTTTAGTATTTTATATATTCAAACTTTAAAATTGGTTTTAAATTGATTGGGGTTTTAATTTGTCTGGGCCAAAACTATTTTTTTTTTAAAATTTGATTTATATGCCGCCCTTCTCCGGAGACTCAGGGCGGCTTACAGTGCGTTAAGCAATAGCCTTCATACTTTTGTATATTTATACAAAGTCAGCTTATTGCCCCCACAAACTGGGTCCTCATTTAACCTACCTTAGAAAGGATGGAAGGCTGAGTCGACCTTGAGCCTGGTAAGATTCGAACCTGCAGAAATTGCAGGCAGCTGTGTTAATAACAGGGTGCATTAAACCACTGTACTACCAAGGCTCTATTTAATTTGATTTTAATTCTGCTTTTTAAATTTTGTATGTATGGATTTTATTGTTGGCTGTTCACCGCCCTGAGTCCTTCGGGAGTAGGGCGGTATATAAATCAAATAAAAGTAAAGTAAAGTAAAAGTAATTGAAATCAAGGAGGAAAAACTCTCTACATTAAATATCCCTGATCAGATATCCATGCGAGTGACCTTGGCAATGCTACAAAGAACATCTGGATTAAAATAATCCTGGAGGAACAAATAAATCCAATGCTGTGGTAGATGTGAGATGTTGACTGCCAGACCAAGGAGAAGATGTGGATAATGCTTTCCAAAAGCAAATTGGAGATATTTCAAAAAGGCCTGGAGGCATAGTGTTGGCAAATTGTAATTATCCCAACATCTGTTGAGAGACAAACTCTGCCAAGCACGATCCTCTCACAAAATTCCTTGACTTGTCTTTCTGACAGCTTTTTCCTTCTGAGGATGGAGAAAGTCACAAGAGAATTGGTTACTTTTGACTTCATACTAATCAATTAGAAAGACATAAATGAGGAAGTAGAACTAGCAGTTGGGAAAAAGTGACCATGTATTGCTAGACTTCTTGATGTTGTAGAAAACTAAAACAAAGTACAGTCAAACATTTATTCTGGACTTCAAAAAAAAACAGATTTTAATAATCTTGGACCATTGGTAAATAGAATTCCATTATAGAAGAAGCTAATGGAGAAAGAAACTTAAGAAAGCAGGGAATCCTTAGGAAAGGAGAGAATATAAGCATTTTGTATAAGTACTAGGCAAGAATTTACAGTTGTGTCCAAAATTGTGGAAACCTTCTGGGAAAAGTGTATTTTTGGGGTTTGATGGCTAATGATGCCTTTCTTTCTTTCTTTCTTTCTTTCTTTCTTTCTTTCTTTCTTTCTTTCTTTCTTCCTTCCTTCCTTCCTTCCTTCCTTCCTTCCTTCCTTCCTTCCTTCCTTCCTTCCTTCCTTCCTTCCTTCCTTTCTTTCTTTTGGAGTTTTAAGATAATCATATTCCACTGCTGGAATGGCCTGGGAATAGCCCAGATCTTAACCCAATTGGACTAACCCTATGGAGCCGACTAAAGAAACTTGTTAATCAAAAGAGACCCAGCAATAAAACCCAGTTAATAGAAGCAACTATTCAATCTTGGTTTTACATTATAACAGCTGCAGAACTAAAAGTCTTAGTTCACTCCATGGGAAGACGTAAGGCCATAATTCATGCTAAAGGCTACCCAACTAAGTATTAACTGACATGGTGATCATTTTTATATATCTAGTTTTTTCTACGTGTTTCACTTTTCTTTTTTCTATTGTAACTGCTATTGTAATAGCAAATCCTTCATAAAAGTTATAGCATTACATTCTTGATTAAATTATATTTCCATATAATTTTATGGTACTACTCCAAAAATAAAAAAGGGGTGTTATTAGCTAGTTTTAGAAAATACACTTTTCCGAAAGTTTTCCTATTTTTAGTCTATTCCTCTGTTTTCTGTCCATCTCTGAGCTGAACTGATTGCCCTTATGGAATGTATGAATTTCCCTTCCCGGGAAACTGCTGCTTCATTGTATTCTATCAATCTATCTTCCACTCTGTAGGCACCATCCCTCATAAAAACCCACCCAGTCCTGTTGTATTTTTATCTCTCATTACAAAATCTTATGGCCATCGTTTTGAAAACCATAGCAGTTTTGTCTTTTTAAAACAGTAGCTGGGGATGGCACCAATGGATTCCTTGCTCCTCGTTGTAGGCTATTTTCACACAACATTCAAGGGTTCCCATCAAAAAAATGGAGGGGGGGGGGGTCAAAGCTCAATGCATGCTCTGCACAGACAATTACAATTAATGCCCCTTTTTTCAGGTAGCTCGAAATCCATAATCTATCCATGTACTCTTCCATACTCCTTAATAAAGCAACTTCACCCTAGTTCTTAGATTAGATTGTAGCCCTACCCTCCAATACGGTATGGCAGTATAGTTCTAATCTTTCCTTTTAAGTTGTGTCATTAATAGGGATAGTAAAGCAATTTGTGGATCTATGGAATTACCGTATTTTTTGGACTATAAGATACACCTGATTATAAGACACACCTAAATTTAGAAGAGGAAATCAACAAAAAAAGTTTTTGGCCTCTGCGTACCACATTTTGGGGCCTTTTTTCGGGCCTTTTCCAGCCTTTTTTTTTTTTTTTGGCCTGTTTTTGAGGCTTTTTTTGACCCATTTTTGAGAATTTTTGACCCATTTTCAAGATTTTTTTCAGCCCATTTTTGAGGCTTTTTTGAGGCCATTTTTTTCTGAAAAAAATGGTTAAAAAAAAGCCTTGAAAATGGGCTGAAAAAAGCCTCAAAAATGGGCCTAAAAGCCCTGAAAATGAGCCGGAAAAAGGCCCGAAAATGGGGCATGCGGAGGCAAGAAAAATGGCCAGTGTGTGGGCGGGGCTTCAGCAATATTTGGTCTATAAGCCACACAGACATTTTCACCCCCTTTTGGGAGACAAAAAAGTGTGTCTTATAGTCTGAAAAATACGGTACATATCCTTATTGCAGCACGGTTGTCCAAATTCTGGAAAGAGTGCTTTATTTCAACAAAAATGTCACTTAATTACCCTATCAAAGCAATGTCTGAAATAGACATACAGATGAGAATGAAGCAACCACCACATTTCACTCTGTGAAACTTCTAATACATCAGTTTGGAATGGCCACATCTCAACACTTGGTGTAGACCTCGAATTTGTTTCCTCCTTTAGATGACCATCTTTTCAAGGCAATTCATGGAATATAATTTGGTATATTGATTAATTCTCCTGAAAAGGTCATCAGTATTGCTAAAGTAAGGTGTTAACAATATACCAATGACACCTGTTTTGTCATTCCTTATCATCTAATCGTAAATTAGTTATTGATGCTCTTGAAAGTTCCCTGACTTTAATCATAAAGGTGAATGCAAACACTGTTTGCTTTTGGATGCAAAATTATTCAGTTATTGCTTCTTGAATAACTCCATAACCTGGAATGCACCCAAATATTAAAAATACAATCTTTTGGGGAAATGGTATTTGCATAAAAATGTGCCTAGTAAGACATTCATAGAGGATATATGATAAACTAGATGTCTCCAAAGGAGCAGAGATGGCTTTGCATTGAGATCGGCCAGACGCTGTTTTCTGGCTGGCAAAGTCTCTTTGGAAAAAGGAGAGATCACCAGATTGCCCATACGTACACTGGACAGCTGCTTCTCATGAGTAGACAGCAGGAACAGAGGTTTTTGTAGTTGATTTGTGACTTGAGCTGTTGGCAGTCTAGGGATTCTATCTAACCTCACAGTCATAACATAGCCTTTATGGAGATAAGGTTCTCCTTGTCTCACTTCTTAATCATTTTTAATCATTGCTTTTTAACTGCTTTTTAGTCCTTAGGAACCTTTGTAACAGCAAGATTTTAGAGCACTAGATGAATCTTCTTTAACCCTTATCAAAAGGAAATTTAAATACAGACTCCCTTTGGACAGCAAGATGAGTAACATACAAATTTAATAAATATATACATGCATACATATTTAACCCTTAACCACAGATGTACTATTTCGGCTATGCTATTACAGACATGAGGTCATAATGATCGTCTAGCTACTGGCCGTAGTCCAGGTAATTGCACTACAATATTGTAACTAGTGGTTCTGGATCTATTGCTGTTGTGATCTAGGTTTCCTGAGTCACTACATTCCTGAGTAGTCCCAAAAACCTCTTTTATTGCCACAGCTGTGAATTACATTCATTCACAGCTGAGTCCCAATTAGTTGCAAGAAGTCCTTCGGGAGAAGTCCTTCAGGATAATCACCAACCTTTATCTCCTTTGACACGCTGCCAAAGACCTACTTGGCAAAGCCACACGGAGTCCAGAATCAAACAGAGATGCCAACTGGGAACAGAATTAACAATGTTGCTTTCCTGCAAAGGGCCCACCTGCCTTTGCTCTTCTTTTAAGCCTTATGGGAGGGGCCAATCATCCTCAGGCCTTACTCCCGAGTCATCCTTTTTGTTTTAACTGTTCTTGCCATCTGGCAGCTCTGCACATGCGTGCACTAGGAACAGGCTTCTCCTGTTCCTCTGCCTCTCTGATGTCTGACTCTGGAGGCTCCGGAGTCCACACATAACTCCTAAATGGTCCTGGCCCCATCTCTGCCTCTGACGCAGATCCTTCATCCAAGCCTTCCCCAGACTCCAGGACTGGCCCATGTTCCTCCCCAGCCTCCTCACTGTCCAACTCCGCTGCCAGCTCCACAGGCTGCTGGCGGACCAAAACACTTGCTTCCAAAAGATGCAGAAGACAAGGCAAGAATTTGTTCTTGCCATATAAATTATTGCACGACATAGATTGTACCTGGTCATCAATTTCATCAGGAGCTTCATCATTGTTAATGTCAGAATCAGCAGCGGTGGTGGGTTCTCCCTCGTCCATTACAAAATTTCATTGCAATCTGATTCCACTTAACTCAGATCACTCTCTGCTTCTTCATACCATGTTAGAACAGTTTCTTTGAAGTTTGGGTTACCAAATCACACTCTTTTTGGCAGAAAACATGGCCCCAACATTATAAAAAATATGCAGGTTAACAAAGATCTGCATCAAAATGTCTGCAATTCAAATTCAAACGCCACTACAGAAAACACCAAGTAACTTACCTAAGTGCGATGCAGCATAAACTCTTACTGGCAGGAAAACAAAAGCTATTCGCAACCAGAATGGTCCATTTCTAAAAATAGGGGTGTTCCAAACATTTTGGAAAACTGTTGCGGTCACTATGACCGCAGGTCTGTGGTTATGGGTTAAAGACTTTTTTTAAAAAAAATAATTAGTGAAAAGCTAATAAGAACATTGATTTTTGGAAAGTTGCAGAAGGGTTAATGATTCAGATGGAGTTGAAGTAAAATTTTGAAATGAATTCTAAGTATCCTTCCCATGGGAAAACGTTTTATACAGCATAATAGGAATAGACTTTGAAGTTTGGACATTAGAGAGAACCAAATGGAACCAAAAATTACAATTAAGGAGAGGAATATTTAACTTTGATTTACTAATATAGACTGAAGCAAAATATTTTTACATTGGATGTACTGAAGTATACAGACAATGGACCCAAATGATATTTAAAATGTATACCATCGTAATTAGACTATGGAAAAAAGGAACACCTTTTACTGCATAAGACTGAAACTGATTTGAAAGGAGAACAAAAAAATGACAGGCTATACAAATATTGAAAAAGATGCTACACTAGATATATAACTGAGATCAGCGGACCTCATCATAATAAAAATGATATACAAATAGCAAACCAAAAGAGCGATCGGGTTAAATCTCCTATATTTACAAAACAAAACAAAAAGTTCAGAAGTATGTTCTGAGAAGGAACAAAGGCACAAAGAAAAAATAATAAAAGAAATAAAATTCAAGGATAGGATTTGAAGGGTCTAAAGATCAAGATTGTTAAACGTAAAAAAGAAAGAATATAAAGTTGGTTTATTTGATTCGGGTTGATTAATGTTAAAATGGATATGTTGTTATCTCTGGTAACCCTTAATTGAGTTTTATTAATTGTACTAGTCATGAAGATGTTCCTTTTCACATTGATTTCATCAAAGGTCTTCAAATACTTTTACTTAGATGACATAAAATTAGCAAACAATGCAGAGGATCAAATGCTATAATGTTTGTTCCCTGAAGCTCAGTGCTTGGATATCATTTGGTACTCTTTGTGCTATAAAGAGCTGGGATGGCACAGTGGTTAGAGTGCAGTACTGCAGGCTACTTCTGCTGATCACCGGCTGCCAGCAGTTTGGCAGATCGAATCTCACCAGGCTCAAGGTTGACTCAGCCTTCCATCCTTCCGAGGTCAGTAAAATGAGGACACAGATTGTTGCGGGCAATAGGCTGACTTTGTAAACCAATTAGAAAGGGTTGTAAAGCACTGTGAAGTGGTATATAAGTCTAAGTGCTATTGCTATAATCAGAAGACAGACCTGTCATGCAGGCAGACCAGACAGAAAACACAACCAGATGAGCTAATACTATGTTATTGTAAGGCTACATTAACAGAACATTGCAAGTCTGAAATTATAAACCTTCCATCATCTACTTTACAGCCTGAAAACTTGGGTGTGTGTGTCCCTTCTGAGCCTTTTTTCTCCACCTATATGTTAATATATATTGTTAGTCCATGTATGGAATGGAATGGAAAATTCTTTATTGGCCAAGTGTGATTGGACACACAAGGAATTTGTCTCCAGTGCACAAGCTCTCAGTGTACATACAAACAACAAAGTGATAAGTCGTAGATCATAAATCATAAGATACAAACAAAAAGTTATAAATCATAAAATACCAAGAGCAGAAGGTAGTTGGAAAGATGAGAAGATGAAAAAGAATAATAGCAGTAGAGTGTGTGCACATTTTCGGTGCTGGGCGGTACCGGTTATTAATTCATTTGCCGCCCACCTCTGCATAAGACAGTCCTGTGGGAGTTAGGTGTTACAGAGTGCAAAGTGCTGGCATGGTGGGGCAGAGAGAAATCTATCTTTGTGTCTAATTATTTTGACATGCAATGCCCTATAGCAGCATCCTGAGGGGAGAAGTTGGAATAGTTTATGTTGAGGATGTGAGGGGTCTGTAGATATATTTTCAGTCCTATTTCTGGTTCGTGCAGTATATAGGTTTTCAATGGAAGGCAGGATGGTTGCAATTGTTTTTTTTTTGTTTGTTTTTTCTTTTTGCTAAATAAATAAATATACAATACAATACAATACAATACAATACAATACAATACAATACAATACAATACAATACAATACAATACAATACAATACAATACAATACGCAGCTGTGGGCTATGGCCTCTGTTATCTGACTGCTTCCTAGGCACCATCTCTTCCTCCCATTTCCCACAGTGGTTGCCACATACCGTTACAGTTTCCTGTCTTTTTTTCTCCTTTGCCTCCTGTTTGCTGTAGATGGGAAGATAAATATAAATAGAAAGTAACATTTGCCTCAACCCCACTTAGTGCCTTAATGCTGGTAATGTTTGAGGGGATACGTTTCAGAAGAGCTGAGCATCACCTTGGAGACCGAGTTACGGATTTTCTATGAAGCAGCCTGATTCAATTTGGTGTTTAGTTTTCTTTTCAAATGGTCTTTTGTTCCCCTTCAAACTGAGGTGAAGTGCATTGACCAGACTCTGTTCTGTTAACATGTACTACCTTGCCGCCTTGGAACAGCAATTTGCGCGCACCGAAGTTGCTCCAATCTTGTCAGCTCTGATGAGACAAGGACATAAGTTGCAGACATTGTCACTGCGTATCAGACAGATTCATCACTTCAGTCTTGGCCTGTCAAGGTCTCAGTAGGTTTTTGTAATGACTTAGTAAAAGCCCGTGAAAATAAATTCATTGTGTGCAAAGTTGTCGGCTGACTCTACTCTCAGAATCCCAGATTCATATTCATTCTCTCTCTCTCTCTCTCTCTCTCTCTCTCTCTCTTTCTCTCTCACTCTCTCCCTCTCTCTCTCACTCTCACTCTCTCTCTCTCACTCTCACTCTCTCTCTCACTCTCACTCTCACTCTCTCTCTCTCTCACTCTCTCTCACTCTCTCACTCTCTCACTCTCTCTGTATGTGTGTGTGTGTGTGTGTGTGTGTGTGTGTGTAATGTTTTGTTTTTGTTAAATCAATATTTATATAATTGCTTATTAGGAATGGGAAATTACGCCTAGCAACAGAAATTTTGGGCTCAACTGTAAGGACTACCTGAATTAAAAAGGCAGGATAAAAATCTAGTCATCATTATGTCAATGCTGCTATCTGCCTACTTGTATCAAAGATTGACGTTCAAGTGACTAGAGGATTGCAAGCAGCTAGAGTCCTCAAGTTACAACAATTCGGTTAGCAACTGTTTGAACAGCACTGAAAAAAAAAAGTGACTTACACTTACAACCATCACAAAAGCCCCTGGATCATGTAATCAAAATTCAGACATGCATGTATTTATGAAATTTGCAACTTTATGGGGTCATGGGATCTTCATTTGCAACCTCTGGAAACAAAGTCAATGGGGGATACCAGATTAACAACTTCATGACTCACTTAACTGCAGTGATTCACTTAACAACCGGGGCAAACACAGTCATAAAACCGGAATTTTGGAAACCAGTGTTTGATGCACGCATGTTGATTGCAGCAGTGACGTGATGATGATTCGATTTTTATCCTGCCATTTAAATCCTCACTTAACAACCATTCATTTAGCAATGGAAATTCTGGTCCCAATTATGGTCATTTATTTATTTATTTTATTTATTTGTTTCAATTTCTATACCGCCCTTCTCCAAATAGGACTCAGGGCGGTGAACAGTCAAAGTCATAAGTCATAAGTCAACAGTCATAAGTCAAAGACTATCTGTAATATGCATAATGGCATCCTTCTCTCTGGGTTGTCTATCGTGGTTTGCTGTGGTTGCCAATGGTTGGTGTTTTGTCAAGATTAACCATAGAGGCAGGGATGGTATTCACTTATCTTCCCTACCAGTTCGCAAATGTGAGCGTACGCATGGCCTTCCATGCATGTGTTTTGCTGGTGCGCACACCTCCCATGCATGCACCTTGCCTGAAAAACATGCCTAAATGGGATGGCATAGAGCCGGGGCATGCCCACTCGTGATTTCCGCTACCAGTTCGGGCAAACCGATCCAAACCGTCTGAATACCACCTCTGCACAGAGGTAATTTTGAGGATTTTGTACCACTCTGTTTTCTGCTTTGATACAGGTGAGTTCTTGGTACAATAATTATAAGGCACAAATCTGTTAGGAGTGGAGCAGAATAAATGCTAGTAATAAATACAGTAAAACAATATTGAGTTACTGAGAATGGAAGGAATTCCATTGAGCACTCAAATATAGCCAAACTCGCCTTGTTTTTTTTTTTTTTTTACTGAAAAGTAAGTCAAATTGAATTAAATGGTAAACTGAACAAGAACTAACGGGCAATTCTGTCTCAATGTGTTTAATGCTTGGAAAGATGGAAGAAAACATGCAAGGCCACAGAAGCAACAGAGAGGAAACTTATGTTTTTAATTCTCTTTTTTGCCAGGGATAGTTGCATTTTCTGAAAATATGATGCTTTTAAAACGTACAAAAGGACATAAGGAAAAAGGATGCTGGAGATCCAAATTGTTCCTTATTACCCAGCTGCCTTTTATGCTTTATGATATGAAACAAAACATTTTGAGAATTGCTGTAAGGAAACCAAATAAGTAAAGTAAATCTGCAAAATATACATTCCCCAATAAATCTGGGGGGGGAAACATTTTAATGTGCCCATGATGTAAATATGTTTTATTTCATAATTACAAAGAGATTTTCTTCTGAAACCTTACTACATCTAGATTGTAACTGTTCAGCACGTTCCCGATCACCCACAAAATAAAGTATGCAATCTAGTTCCCAAGTGAACCGAGACACCCCTTTTAAATAAAGTATTGTTTCTATAAGAAAATTAAGAATTGTAGTCCAAAAGAAGCCCAGCTCAAACCTTATTTCAACAGGTTACAAGTGAGTTCTTGGCACAATAATGATAATGCCCATACAATGCCCATATAATTCAGATTGTTCATTCTCTCAGTTTGGTTTTAACTAAAAGAATATGAAAAGAAAAATAATTCCAGAAGGGCCATGCACACAGTTCTGCCGTATTTTTGTTCCTTTCCTTGCCCCACTACCATCCTTTGTGTTATATGCAACTCTACATTTTGCAGAGTCACTAAGTCCATATCCACAGAAAATCACTTTTTTTTTTTATTAGATTTATATACCACCCTACTCCCGAAGGACTCAGGGCTGTGAACAGGCACAAAATAAAATACATAGATACAAAAGTTAAAAAACATAATTAAAACCAGATTAAATAATTTAGCCCGAGACAATTAAAAATCCCAATAATTTAAAACAGATTAAAATTTAGATTTAAAAGAATTTTAAAACAGGAGAGAAAATTAGGCCAGGCCGGCTTGCTGGAATAGGAGAGTCTTAAGAGCACGGCGGAAAGTGCGCAGATCCGGGATCCTCCGTATCTCTGGGGGCAGCTCGTTCCAGATAGTGGGTGCCCCCACAGAGAAGGCCCTCCCCCTGGGGGCCGCCAATCAACATTGTTTAGCTGACGGCACCCGGAGGAGTCCCTCTCTATGAGAGCGTACCGGCCGGGGAACCTGCTTTTGATTGGTCCAAATCAATTCACTGCAGGATGGAAGCGTCTTCATTGAAGGAAAATCTTTCATGCTGTATTAATCTAATACTGCTCCAGTGTGAATTGAATGATAAGAGGTTTTTTTTTTCAACTCCCAAGATAAGAAACAATGCTGGGAACTAATCAAGGAAACAAGAAACCTAGAACTAGGGAGAAATTTCCTGACGATTGGAACAATAAGTCAGTGGAACAATTGCCTCCAGAAATTGTGAATGCTCCAACACTGGATATTTTAAAGAAGAGATTGGACAAGCTCTTTGTCTGAAATGGTATAGGGTTTCTTGCCTGAGTAGGGGGCTGAACTAGAAGACCTCCAAGGTCCCTTCCAACTCTTTTGTTCTGTTATTCTGTTATTGCCACCACACCTAGCCAACAGTCATGCTTAAGGGAGGATCAGAACCAGGGGTGAAATCCAGCAGGTTCTGGAGAACTGGTAGCGGAAATTTTGAGTAGTTCAGAGAACTGGCAAATACCACCTCTGGCTGGTCCCAGACTGGGGTGGGAATGGAGATTTTGCAGTATCCTTCCCCTGGAGTGGGGTGGGAATGGAGATTTTGCAGTATCCTTCCCCTGCCATGCCCACCAAGCCACGCCCACCAAGCCATGCCACGCCCACCAAGCCACGCCCACCGAACCGGTAGTATAAAAATTTGGATTTCACCACTGGTCAGAACCTACTGTATGTTCCTAATCCAGTACCTATAGCAATATCCCATACTGGATCTTCTTATGACTACACAGGCAGTGTTCCCATTTTTTTTCTTTTCACTTTCTGCCCTTCCACCCGTGTCCTTTTTTTCTGTAATTTTTTTCCTGGGTTAACTCTTCCTTTACCTAACTCTGTTTCTCTTCTCCACAGCTACTGATTTTTCTTTGCTTGCTTTGTTTCCTATTTTATTAGTGATCCTTCATTAGTATTTAGATGATTCATTAAAAGTTCTGCAATATTGCAGGAGCCGAATTAGAAACTGGGAGGGAGACAGCAAATACAGACAATTCTGAGATAATGGAAATACTAGTGACTTAAAAAAAAAAAAAAAAAGCTGGTAGAAATTCTTATTTGATTGAAACAGTGACAGTTTCCATCTCAATGTCTAAAGACAAGAACTTCCCGTAACATTGTCCTCTAATCAAGAATTGTTGATATATAAATGGCCTTGGAGAAATGGAGAATTTATTTAAGAAGATTCTTTCCTACTTAATGCAATCTATCAACAATCCATCTACAAAATTCCTGAACTCAGGATTCTTTCGTTCTAAATCTTCTTTAAATCTCCGTTACTATTTTTTTTTTAATTGAAGTTGCATTAGAAGTCATTTATAATTCTGAGCTGAGTTTTCAATGTGCACTTTAGATTATTATTAGCTTCAAGTATCTCTTTTTTTTTCAATTTTGTCTTTTAAAACATCCTTAGGCTTAAAAGTCTTTCATATCTGGTTAATGAAGTTTGATGTTCATATATTTGGTTAATGAAGTTTGATGTTCCAGTAAGACAGTTCTGGGACTCAGGGAGATTTCAGATGGTCCATTTATTTCCAAACTTAATCATGTGGTTTATTCTGCTTGAAAGGACTGGATGGATGCTTTATTGTAAGGTCAAAAGACAAGAAGCATCAGCCCAAGTGTTTAGGTCATGGGTTATATTTCCTTTGAGCCCCAACAGCAACTAAGCAGATATTGAAAGGATTGAATTAATAGTACATAGTGATGACACCATATGAGAGAGTTTGGCTCTTGGGAACTTACCATCATGTTAATTATCTTAGCTAGGTTTGGTTGGAGTCATATCATAAACATCTTTTTATGTTCTAAAAAAAATGATAGTAATAATAGAAACAATAGCATCAGGAAAAAATGTTTTAAACAAATACAGTAAAAAAAATAGAAGAGTGCTTCAGTTAAGATGTTGAGACTCTAGAAAGAGTGCAGAGAAGAGCAACTAAGATGATTAGGGGACTGGAGGCTAAAACATATGAAGAACGGTTGCAGGAACTGGGTATGTCTAGTTTAATGAGAATGTTGGAAGAAATGTCCTTCTAGGTTCTGCTCCAAGTGGGGAAACAGACACTGGAAACATGGAGACTGCTTGGAAAGACGGTTTAATGGTGGACAGGATCACATGGCTTGAGTTCCTGAACAGAAAAGGGCAGATACAGTAAATCCTCAGGTTTTTATGCTCTCTCTGCCTTTACATTTCCTGGGCCCCCGAAAGAGTATCCTGATTGGTTGTCAGACTCCCAGGGGGTGGGGGTCTTAGCTAGCCTTGCTGGCTGATGGTCACATGTGCTTCCCAGGTCACATGTGGTGAGTTTCTGCTGCTATTGTGTAGAGGGCTAATCCTATCTTTGTTGGATCTTTGGCAATTCCTACTATGGCTCTGCCTGAAGGAGGTACATCTTGTTATATAGAATAGACTGGCCCAGGCCTTAATGGCCTATTGACAAAGCGTGGGGACAGGAAGATGGGAGCTGCTTCAAACCATGCTTATCCATTTCTCATCCAGGGAAACACAATATTCTGCCCTTTCCACACTTCCCAAAATATTTCACTCTTCCAGGAAAGGGGTGGGTGCTAACTTCCTATAAGAAGAAGGACTAGGGGAGACAGGATAGCAGTCTTCCAATATCTCAGGGGCTGCCACAAAGAAGAGGGAGTCAAGCTATTCTCCAAAGCACCTGAAGGGAGGACAAGAAGCAATGGGTGGAAACTCATCAAGGAGAGAATCAATTTAGAACTAAGGAGAAATTTCCTGACAGTGAGAACAATTAATCAGTGGAACAACTTGCCTCCAGACATTGTGAATGCTCCAACACTGGAAGTTTTTAAGAAGATGTTGGCTAACCATTTGTGTGAAATGGTGTAGGGTTTCCTGCCTAAGCAGGGGGTTGGACTCGGCTGCCAGGTCCAGAGGCTGCTGGCGGACAACAACAATAACACAGGTGGCTGTTTTAAGAAGGAGGCTGCAACTAAACTTGTATTGAAACTAGTCCTTCTCAGAGTTTATTCATTATAATGCAGGAGATTTGATGCTACTTTCACCAAAAGCATTTTTTAAGTTTGCTGAGCCACTATGGAGTTGTGATGATGGGCTGATGCATAGAAAGTCGCTTTCTACTGAGTCAACCTTTTTCTTATCTTTACTTCTGATGGCTTACCTAAGGAGAGTTTTTAGGGTTTTTTTTTTTTTTTAAATGAATGAAAAGGATTTGCCATGCCCTGCTTTTTCCCTGCTGTACACAGGAATTTTGGATCTATCTTACTTTTATATGAAATGACTTGGATTTGATTGTTAAACTTTAAGGGCCTTCTATTGCATGCTTATTTTTTTAAATGGTCAGGAATCTGTGTGAAATTCAAGGGCAATTTGGAAATATAGAAGGGAGGAAGAAGAAAGCATCGTTATGGAGCATCTGAAAGTATTTAGCATAAGATCTTTAAAAGAAGGTCACAGGCCTTTGATGGCCTCATCTAAAGCTACAGTAAGGGAAGGAAGGAATATATTTCAAAAATCAACCCAGCCTAGTTACCCCTTAGTTACCCCTTAGTTAGCAACTAGCTCATGGTTGCTAATAGAAAAATCTAATGAAGAACCTCTTGATCCCTCAAAGAAAGTCAAAAGCGTTCAGAATATTTTTCCATCTAACTAAGCAAGTCATGCTAACCAGAGGTGGGCTTCACATAATTTAACAACCCGGTTCGCCCAGCACCGAAGATGTGAGTGTGTGTCTTGCATGCATGCGTGCAGCTTAGAAAATGTTGCTAAATAGGACGGCATAGCACCAGGGCGGGTGGGCCCACCCATCCGCAGGTCGCTACCACCAGATCTGTCAGAGTTCCAGAAAGTCCCCAACTCCAAGTAAAAACTCCGAGGCAGGCATTTCTCAAAGTTCCATTTTATTAGAGTAGGTATACTGGCACATCCGGAAAAACCCGAATCTAAGGGTTCCAGGTTTTCCCTCAGTAAATCAAACCCCAAATCCAGCCCCTTCACCCATCAGTCTGTCACATGGTCCAATCATCACCCGTCCCAACTTGAGCCATCCCTGCAACCACTCCTCCTCTAGATGCGTAAACACCATGACCTTGACCGAAGGGAAGAATGCTGTTATGTCTAACTATATTCCCTCTCCTAAATCCCCCTTCCTACTTTTCCAGGTGCATGGAGTTGGCAGCGTGGAAGCTTCTGGTGCTAATATGGCTTCCAAAGCTGAGAGGTTTGCTTGAACCGGTTCGAACCGGCTGAATCCCACTACTGATGCCAAGAAGCCCCTCTTTATATTCCTACCCCAACAAGTATTTTTCAGCTGATAAACTTGAGAACAGGACTGTTAAAAGCAGGGACATTCCTCAGGGTTGGGGCCAAGAAATCAATATAGTAGGCAAAACCACACAATCCAGGCCTTATTCCTTTTTATGTAACTGCATTGTTACAACTACTAGCTTGACTTGCTTAATTCTTCATCTGGTTGAATAGGTGTTTATGGTCACACAAAACCTCAAGATATTCCCTTCAATAAAAAAAGATCCTAATCTACCACTAACTGGAAATCTTTACATAACATAACTCAACATTCAATAGTCTTCCCTTTAATCTTACTTTTTAAAGAATATACTCAAGACAGACAGACCTCGACTTACGGCCACAATTGAGTCCCAAATTTCTTTGGTTAAGTGAGAAATTTGTTAAGCGAGTTTTGCCCCATTTTACGACTTTCCCTGCAATCTTTCCTAAGTCAATCATTGCAGTTGTTGTTAAGTTAGTAACATGGTTATTAAGTGAATCTGGCATCCAGTTGACTTTGCTTGTCAGAAGGCCACAAAAGGGGGTCAGATGACCCTGGATTGTCATAAATATGAACCAGTTGTCAAACATTCGAATGTAAATCATATTGTCAGAGTTTGCAGCACACACAATCAGACACAGTTAAATGAACTTCAGCAGGATTCAAATTACATAAGAAACTTCTTTACATACAATACCATACAGGAGAAGTCAGCATACAATATCAGGAACACAGAAGCAATATTCATAGAAACAAGTCATTACAGGGTAGAGAGATACAGAGGCAAATATATTGTAAATATATTTTATTTAATATATTATATTGAATATAATATAATATAATTAATTATTAATAATTAATTAATTAATATAATTTAAATATATTATATTAAATATAATATATTGTACAGAGACTCTCATTAGAGGCCAAACCAACTCTTATATATATATATATATTTCAGCAAGTCTAAGCCATGCCCAGACTACAAATTGTCTCTTAGAGCCCCATGCAAACAAATATTATGTTTCAGTTTCCAAACAGCCCTCATTGGCTGACCCAGTTGCCATGTCCTATTCCAGTTTATGAATATACTCTGACACACATACGGAGGCCGCAACAGTCATAAGTGTGAAAAATGATCATAAATCAATTTTTTTAGTACCATTGAATGGTCACTAAATGAACTGCTGTAAGCCAAGGACTACCTGTAATTACCTGTTCCCACTGAGAACCAGTGTGCTTGCTTCCACAAAATAATGGTGTCCAGGTACAGATTCAGGTATTGGCTCTCCTTCAGAGATGTCCTCACATTGGTTCTCACAGGATTTTTATTGAAATTGGATCATTTGACAAACACTTGTCTCTGTCATCCTGGCCAGTGACATTAAGTGCAGAAATACTGCATTCAGTTTTAGTCGCCATGATGTAAAAAAGATGTGGAGACTCTAGAAAGAGTGCAGAGAAGAGCAACCAAGATGATTAGGGGACTGGAGGCTACAACATATGAAGAACGGT
The DNA here is from genome assembly GCF_059756535.1 of Pantherophis guttatus. Taxonomy (NCBI): domain Eukaryota; kingdom Metazoa; phylum Chordata; class Lepidosauria; order Squamata; family Colubridae; genus Pantherophis; species Pantherophis guttatus. The sequence goes on from NC_142064.1 coordinate 14,834,808, forward strand.
TGCTGGAATTGGATATGTCTAGTTTAATAAAAAGAAGGACTAGGGGAGACATGATAGCAGTGTTCCAATATCTCAGGGGCTGCCAGAAAGAAGAGGGAGTCAAGCTATTCTCCAAAGCACCTGAAGGCAGGACAAGAAGCAACGGGTGGAAACTAATCAAGGAGAGAAGCAACCTGGAACTAAGGAGAAATTTCCTGACAGTTAAAACAATTAATCAGTGGAACAACTTGCCTCCAGATGTTGTAAATGCTCCAACACTGGAAGTTTTTCAGAAGATGTTGGATAACCATTTGTCTGAAGTGGTGTACGGTTTCCTGCCTAAGCAGGGGGCTGGACTAGAAGACCTCCAAGGTCCCTTCCAACTCTATTATTCTATTCTATTCTATTCTATTCTATTCTATTCTATTCTATTCTATTCTATTCTAATTATTTTGCACCAGAGTGAATATTGTGGAAGAATACATTTTGGAACATGTTTTCCTAATTTAGGATGGAAATCTAACATACGAGAGGAGGCGTTATTTGTGTGCTGGATGGAGACAGATGACTATCACCCTCTTGCTTACATTATACTGATTACAAAGTGTTAGTATTTGGTCTGAAGAAGTGTGGGCTACGCTCGGTTCTGCCTGAAGGCTGCAGGGCTGAAATATATCACTAATTATGTAGTTGTTAGTCTCAGTGGGTGGGAGAGCAAAAAAAATGTTAATCAGCTTGAGACTTTTTGCCATTAATTAAAGTAAGCTTTCTATGATTTAATATGATGTTGATGATTTATGCTACAACAAAGCCGATCTGCTCAGAGGTTTAACGGAATTTATTTCATCACTGCCTGAGAACTGAACTTTCTGCATCTTGCTTTGAAGTGTGTTGCACTGGAATGGATTTGTTCTTAAGGAAATAGACATAAATATGTCTATTTATGCATAATAGTATGCATAAAAGCACCCCTCCTTTATTAATCTCGTGTGTGTGTGTGTGTGTGTGTGTGTGTGTAGTGAGATACACAGAGCTGTATTTCTGTCTATCTCTCACAGAGATACATAGGCAAGAAGCAATCTAGAACAGGAGTCAGCAACCTGTGGCTCTGGAGCCGCATGTGGCTCTTTCACCCCTCTGCTGTGGCTCCCTGTCACTCAAAATATGTGTCACAACCGCCAATGTGCAACACCTGCCGGCACGCAATTTATTGAGCTTTTCAACCCCCAGTAGGCCAACCATGGATAAATCCAAGAAAAGTTAAGTTTCAGAAGAAAACAGAACATTTAATGCAACTACATATGCTAGTTTTGTGGCCGCTCAAGAAATAGTCATGAATGGGAAGGGTTTTGTGGCTTCCGGTGTTTTTTTTTTTTCTGTGGGAAACGGGTCCAAATGGCTCTTTGAGTGTTTAAGGTTGCAGACCACTGACCTAGAACTAAGAAGAAATTTCCTGACAATAAAAAGAAGGAATCAGGGAACGGCTTGCCTCCAGAAATTGTGGGTGCTCCAACACTGGAAGTTTTTAAGAAGAGATTGGACAACCGTTTGTCTGAAACAGTATATGGTTTCCTGCCCGAGCAGGGGGTTGGACTAGAAGACCTCCACGGTCCCTTCCAACTATATTGTTAGTGTTATTTGACTTCTTTCCATGAGAATCTGCCTGCCAACTCACAATTCAGTTTCCAATCAACTAGCATTTTGATATCATTTTCACAAATATAATTATCCAGTGTGGTATCCCTCAGATTGTCCAGTACTATAAAAGTGTGGTTGTCCAAGCAGAAAGCCAAAAGACTTCAAAAGATCTTGGATTATTAATTTTTAACAACAGTCGAACATCCATTCTCTTCTCTTCCATTCTTTGCCTCCCCACCCATCTCTAGATCTAACCTTTTTCTAAGGATAAAGTCCTTAGGATAAAGCATTTCTTGGATGAGTGCTCCAAGCAGTCAGGCCCTTCCTTCCTTCCTTCCTTCCTTCCTTCCTTCCTTCCTTCCTTCCTTCCTTCCTTCCTTCCTACCTACCTACCTACCTACCTACCTACCTACCTACCTCCTTACCTTACCTTACCTTACCTTACCTTCCTTCCACATACAGACTTAGAATAAAATTAGGTTGATTCTCATATAAGCTATTTTGACTTCCCAGACGTAAGAAGGAACACAAATGAAAATGGGATAGGCTATCAAAGTTTGATTTTGAAGGGGAGAACAATAAGTTAAAGGTTCCCCTTGCATATATGTGCTAGTCATTCCCGACTCTAGAGGGCGGTGCTCATCTCCGCTTCAAAGCCGAAGAGCTAGCGCTGTCCAAAGATGTCTCTGTGATCATGTGGCCGGCATGACTAAGCGCCAAAGGCTCACGGAACGCTGTTACCTTCCCACCAAAGGTGGTCCCTATTTTTCTACTTGCATTGGGGGGGATTGGGGGGGAAATCCACCAGGGTCAGAGCCGTGCCCGGCACAGGGTAACGATCCGGGGGGCACCGGACGAGGGATTGGGAAAGGGATGGGGGACGATATCTATGAGGGCTGTACCATCGGCACGGTGAATGGGAGGGGCAGATATGGCGGGAGCAGGGGACCACATCAGGTGCTGGGGGCTCGCACTTGCTGTCTGAGAGCAATTGCTTGCCCCGGTCCCCAAGGCTCTGCTCGGATACTAGGTGGCTTAGATACTCAGGAGCTGGGCCTTCGGCTGATGCTGTGCAATGCCAGGTCCGTGGTCAATAAGGCCCCCCTCATTCACGATCTTATACAAGAGGGAGGAGCGGACCTGGCGGGTATTACGGAGACCTGGTTGGGCCCGGAGGGTGGCGTCCCTCTGGTTGAAATGTGCCCACCAGGCTTCAGAGCATTCCATCAGCCGAGGGCTCAGGGGAGGGGCGGGGGGGTGGCGGTTATTATTAACGAGGATCTGGGTCCGAGGGAGACCACTGTGCCTCAGATAGCCGGATGTGAGTCCCTCCTTGTGAGGTGGGGCCGTGGGGTTCAGATGGGCTTGTTGCTTACGTACCTGGCTCCCTGCCGCGTGGCAACAGCCCTACCTGAGCTACTCGACGTGATAGCCACGGTGGCAGTAGATACACCCAGGCTTTTAGTCATGGGTGATTTCAACTTGCCATCCGTCGGTGAAACGTCTGAGGTGGCTCGGGAGTTCATGGCTTCCATGACGGCCATGGACCTGACCCAGTTAGTTCATGGCCCTACTCACAGGGGAGGTCACACTCTGGATCTGATTTTTGTCTCTGGCCAGTGGTTGAGTGGTCTTGTTATAGGGGATATAGACATGGAACCCTTGTCATGGTCTGACCACTCACTCCTTCGCCTAGATCTTCGAACCGCGACCCCTCGCCGCAGGGAGGTGGATCCAATTAGATGGATCCGCCCCAGGCGCCTGATGGATCCTGATAGGTTCCAGACGGAGCTTGGGCCATTTCCTGAGGATCTAGCACATGACTCGGCCGAGGACCTGGTAGCCGCCTGGGATCGGGCGGCTGGTGGGGCCTTGGACCGAGTTGTGCCTTTGCGGCCTCTGACCCGATGCCGATCCCGTGCGGCTCCTTGGTTTACTGAGGAGCTGAGGGAAATGAAGCGCCGGAAAAGACGCCTGGAGAGCGGTTGGAGGGCCAGTCTCGCTGAATCTGATCGAACACTGGTAAGGTCGCATATTAAGGCCTACCTAGTGGCGATAGAGACGGCAAAGTCTAACTACTTTTCCGCCTCTATTGCGTCATCAGGGAATCGTCCGGCTGCCCTGTTTAGGGTGACCCGCGCCCTGCTCCATCCAGGAGTGCGGGAGGATCCCTTAGAAGGCAGGGCGGAGGATTTCGGACAATACCTGTATGACAAAATCGCCCAGATCCGGGGGGATTTGGACTCTGACTGGGTAGATCAGGGCAGGGTGACGAGGAATAGTCTTGAGAATGTTATCTGGGAGGAGTTTGATGCTGTGACTCCTGATGATGTGGACAGGATTTTGGGGAGACTTAGTGCGGCCACATGTTTACTGGACCCGTGTCCCTCCTGGTTGGTACTGGCTTCCCGGGAGGTTACACGAGGCTGGCTCCAGGGTGTTATCAACGCTTCGTTGAGTGAGGGTTACTTCCCCACCGCCTTGAAAGAGGCGGTGGTGAGGCCTCTCCTCAAGAAGCCGTCCCTGGATCCGGCAATATTGGCCAACTATCGTCCTGTCTCCAACCTTCGCTTTATGGCGAAGGTTGTTGAGAGTGTGGTCGCACGACAGTTTCCGCAATTCCTGGAGGAAACATCTTATCTAGATCCGTTCCAGTCGGGTTTCAGGTCTGGGCACAGCACAGAAACGGCATTGGTCGCGTTGGTTGATGATCTCTGGAGGGCTCGGGACAGGGGTTGTTCCTCTGTTCTGGTCCTGTTAGACCTCTCAGCGGCTTTTGATACCATTGACCATGGTATCATGCTGCACCGGCTGGAAGAGTTGGGGGTGGGAGGCACCGTGTTGCGGTGGTTCTCCTCCTTTCTCTCCGACCGGTCGCAGTTTGTGTTGGCAGGGGGGCAGAGGTCGACCTCGAGGCCTCTCATTTGTGGAGTGCCGCAGGGATCGGTCCTCTCGCCCCTTCTGTTCAACATTTATGTGAAGCCGCTGGGTGAGATCATCCGTGGCTTTGGGGTGAGATACCACCAGTACGCTGATGACACCCAGCTGTACATCTCCACCCCAGGCCACCCCAACGATGCCCTTGAAGTGATGTCCCAGTGCCTGGAGGCTGTACGGGTCTGGATGGGGAGGAACAGGCTCAAGCTCAACCCTTCCAAGACTGAGTGGCTGTGGCTCCCGGCATCCCGATATAGTCAGTTGACTCCATCACTGACTATTGGGGGCGAGTCATTGGCCCCCACAGAGAGGGATCGCAATCTGGGAGTCCTCCTGGATATGCAGCTGTCCTTGGAGGAACATCTGACGGCTGTAACCAGGGGGACCTTTTGTCAGGTTCGCCTGATTCGCCAGTTGCGGCCCTTTCTTGATCGGGATTCCCTGTGCACAGTCACTCATGCCCTCGTCACCTCTCGCCTTGACTACTGCAACGCTCTCTACATGGGGCTCCCCTTGAGGAGCACCCGGAGGCTCCAACTGGTCCAGAACGCAGCAGCGCGGGTAGTGACGGGAGCAGCATGGCGCTCCCATGTAACACCGCTCCTGCGCGAGCTGCACTGGCTCCCAGTTGTCTTCCGGGTGCGCTTCAAGGTGTTGGTTATCACCTTTAAAGCGCTCCATGGCATAGGGCCTAGCTATCTGCGAGACCGCCTGCTGCTACCGACGACCTCCCAGCGACCCGTGCGCTCCCACAGAGAGGGCCTCCTCGGGGTGCCATCAGCCAAACAATGCAGGCTGGTGACCCCCAGGGGGAGGGCCTTCTCTGTGGGGGCACCCACCCTCTGGAATCAGCTCCCCCCAGAGATAAGGAGAATCCAAGACCTCAGTGCCTTCCGTCGCGCCCTTAAAACCCATTTATTTAAACAAGCCGGGCTGGCTTAAGATGAAATTTTTAACTGTTTTTAAATGTTTTAAACGTTTTTAATTGGTAAATGAGTTTTAATTGGGCCAAATTTATATATCTTTTAATTGTTTTTAATATTTGTTCTGCATGTTTTTTTTAATCTGGCTGTACACCGCCCTGAGTCCTTAGGGAGAAGGGCGGTATAGAAATCCAATATAAAATAAATAAAATAAATAAATTTTTTACGTGCTTTCGAACTGCTAGGTTGGCAGAAGCTGGGACAAGTAATGGGAACTCACCCTGTTATGTGGCACTAGGGATTCGAACTGCTGAACTGCCGACCTTTCGATTGACAAGCTCAGCCACTGAGCCACTGTGTCCCATGTCCCTCAAAAGTTTAATTTTGAAGGGGAGAACAATAGAGAAATCTATATTTAATCAGAGGTTCTTCTCCCTACATCGTCAAACCACCAATAAAAGCAGCAACATTTTATTTTCAGTGATAAGATAGATAAACTTGGTAGAAGAAAATTCATGAAGAGCTACAGACAATTGGTTAGAAAGAATATATGGTTTAGAAGTTGGAATTATCTTAAGAAATCAATTTTATTAACTGATTGAGGTACACATTAATAAAAATGCCCTATAAAGTTCTAAAATAAAATCTATTACTCTTTTTAATGAAGCGCTGACCTGTAGAAGGATTTAAAATTTTGTGCCTTTCCATTCATTGCAAATCTCGATATCCATTTTTCACTAATATTACATGACATTTCAGGTCTGATGGAAAATTATTGTTACAGGCTTCACTTTCTATACTAATATGATCAATTTGTTTTCTAAGAGCTAAGCCATTTTTCGTTTTCACTAGGTACTGCTGATGGCTAGGTCATTTTCACCCCAACATTTATTAGATAAGGCAGCTAATGGACTAGTGGAATCATTAATTACTTGCCCCTACGGAGGAAGTTTGACATATCTGAAGTTGATGGAAAATGCCCTTGTTCTCCAAACTCTTAGGGATCTGGATGATAACGACTCCGTGAAGCAGATTCAGGAGACTGGTGAGAAGAACAGAGTGAGGAAACATAGTTTTGAAGGATAAAACTAAAAGAGAGGCCTCCCAACATAGATAGGAAGTAAAATACAATACAGGTAGTCCTTGACTTACCACCACAATTGAGCCCAAAATATATGTTGCTAAGTGAGACATCTATTAAGTGAGATTTGCCTCATTTTTACGACCTTTCCTGCCACAGTTGTTAAGTGAATCATTCCAAATCATATAATCCAGGGGTGACAAACTCAAGGCCCGGGGGCCGAATGCGGCCTGCAGGGTGCTTAAATCTACCCCACTGGGCCGCCCAGGAAACAATAAAAGACTGGCCCGCGGTGCCTCTGCCAGCAAAAATGGAGTTTAATAGGAGCTGCGTATGGCCCTCCTGAGCTCCGTTTTCGTTGGCAGAGGGTCGCAAGAGGCCATTGAAGCCAAAAATGGAGCTTGGGAGACCGTTTTCGCTGGCAGAGTGTTTGGGCCTCCACAGATGCCCCTGACCCAAGTGATGTTGAGCTAGCCATGCCCACCCTGGCCAGGCCCACCCCAGCCCCCCAAGGTCCAACAAAACCCTGATGCGGCCCTCAACGAAATCGAGTTTGACCTCCCTGATATAATCCTTCATCTGGTTGAATGGCTGTTATGGTCACCCAGAACCTCAGGATGGTCTCTTTAATAAGGTTGGTCACCACCTTTAAAGCGCTCCATGGCATGGGACCTGGGTATTTGCGGGACCGCCTTCTGCCGCCAATAGCCTCCCACCGACCAGTGCGCTCCCACAGAGAGGGACTCCTCAGGGTGCCGTCAGCCAGGCAATGTCGGCTGGCGACCCCCAGGGGGAGGGCCTTCTCTGTGGCAGCTCCTGCCCTCTGGAACGATTTGCCCCCGGAGATACGAAGGATATCGGATCTCCGGGTTTTTCGCCGTGCCCTAAAAACTAAAAAAGTGATGTTGAGCTAGCCAGGCCCACCCTGGCCAGGCCCACCCCAGCCCCCCAAGGTCCAACAAAACCCTGATGCGGCCCTCAATGAAATCGAGTTTGACCTCCCTGATATAATCCTTCATCTGGTTGAATGGCTGCTATGGTCACCCAGAACCTCAGGATGGTCTCTTTAATAAGGTTGGTCACCACCTTTAAAGCGCTCCATGGCATGGGACCTGGGTATTTGCGGGACCGCCTTCTGCCGCCAATAGCCTCCCACCGACCAGTGCGCTCCCACAGAGAGGGACTCCTCAGGGTGCCGTCAGCCAGGCAATGTCGGCTGGCGACCCCCAGGGGGAGGGCCTTCTCTGTGGCAGCTCCTGCCCTCTGGAACAATTTGCCCCCGGAGATACGAAGGATATCGGATCTCCGGGTTTTTCGCCGTGCCCTAAAAACTTTTCTTTTCCACCAAGCAGGGCTGGTGTGAAACCGCCTCCCCTTTTTAGTTTTTAGCTTTTAAATTGTCAAAGGGGTTTTAGTTTCAATGTTTTAAATTTTTGGGCCACAGTTATTTAATTCTTTTAATAATTTTAAATTTTGTATCGATATGTGTTTTAGTCTGGCTGTGCACCGCCCTGAGTCCACTTGGAGAAGGGCAGGATATAAATTGAATAAAATAAATAAATAAAATAAATAAAAAGATCCTAATCTACCACTAACTAGAAATCTTTACAAAATAGAGCTCAGCATTCAATAGTCTTCCCTTTAATCTTATTTCTTGAAGAATATACTCAAGACTTTGACTTACAACCACAACAGAGCCCAAAATTTATGTTGCTAAGTGAGAAATTTGTTAAGTGAGTTTTGCCTCATTTTATGATTTTTTTTCCTGCAACATTTCTTAAGACAGTCATTGCAGTTGTTAAGTTAGTAACATGGCTGTTAAGTGAAAAATGGCTTCCCCATTGACTTTGTTTGTCAGAAAGTTGCAAAAGGGGATCATAGGACCCAATGGTGAAATGTAAAATTTGTTACTATTGGTTCTGTGGGCGTGGCTTGGTGAGGGGTAATGTGACTTGGTGGGCGTGGCCAACTTTTTTTTTTAACTTTTAAAACCATTTTTTCTACAACCTCTTCAGCTGAGCCATGCAATCATCAGAGGCTTTTTTTTTTTTTTTACTTTTAAAAGCATTTTTTCAGCCGAAGAGGATGTAGAAAAAATGCTTTTAAAAAGAAAAAAAAAGTCTCTGATGATTGAGCAGCTCAGCTGGGCATGGGGGGGGGCAGGGATTTTTACTACTGGTTCTCCGAACTACCCGCTGCCATTGCTACCGGATCAGGCGATCCGGTCCGAACCGGGAGCATTTCACCCCTGATAGGACCCCGGGACAGAGCAACTGTCATAAATATGAATCAGTTGCCAAGCATCTGAATTTTGATCACATGACTGTGGGGAGAATGCAATAGTTGTAAGTGTGAAAAATGGTCATAAGTCACATTTTTCAGTGCCATTGTAATTTTGAACAGCCACTGAATGAATAGTTGTAAGCCTAGGATTACCTGTAAACAGGTAAGCTGCATATTTGAGTCCCTCTGAATAATGCCCAATGGCTGTGGAATATTGGTGTTTAGTATGTGTTTAGTAGGAAGGAATGGACTTGATTCCAGCCTAAAGTTTTCTAGAAAAAGATCCATATAGCTACAAAATTCGTAAAATCTCTGATCTCTGATTTAGCTGTGTCCTCAAAACCATGTTGTTCCGCCAGGCTGGGCTATCAATATAAAGATTTTAATTGGTTTTAAATTGGGTTTTTAAATTCGGGGTTTTATAAATTGGGCCTACTATTTAATAATTTTAATTATTTTTAAATATTGTCTGTCTTTGTGTTTTTAATTAGGCTGTACACCGCCCTGAGTCCTTCGGGAGAAGGGCGGTATAGAAATAAAATAAATAAATAAATAAAATAAATAAAATGGAGAAAACCATATTATAGAGCAGTGAAGGCAAACCTTTTCAGCACCGAGTGCCGAAAAGGGAGCGCGAAGCACTTTGCGCACACCTACACCCTCGTCAGGGCCACAACGCCAGATAAGGTACTTTTAATTTCTGGTGCGCACATACGCGCTGGCCAGCAAATCTTCCGGTTTCTGGTGTGTATGCGCATGTACTGATCAGCTGGCCGGCGTGCATGCTCACACCGGAAAACGGAAGACCAGCTCTTCCGGTTCCTGGCACTGCCGCATGCACAAAGGCCAGCTGATTGTAGCGTGTGCATGCACACCAGAAACCCGGAAGAGGAACGGGCGATGCCGCGTGTGCCAGGTGACATGGCTCCGCATGCCGCTTCGGGCACACATGCCATAGGTTTTGCATCATGGTTATAATGTTTGGCTGTAAACCACACTTACATAATAGTAGCCATGGGTTATTGTTTATATTAGCTAGGTCAACTTTTCCTTTGCAGATAAGTAAAATCTTTTTCAGTTGAACTGAAACATTCCTGTAGCATTCTTGAAAATAATACAAAAGAACTTTTAAGATCCGAAACTTCTGGGTGGTCTCCCTTTCAAGTACCAACCAAGCATGATCCTGCTTAGCTTCTAAACCCAGACAAGATTGTCCCAGTGCATCTAAAATTGGTAAAAAGATGTAACTCTTATTTCAATAGACATAAAATATAAGGTTACGGGTTTGTATTATTTTTCCTGAATATATGTTTCCATGAAAAGTTACATTATAAATAGTTTAAATTTTAAAGCCTCCTTTAAAATTGCCCTAGGAGGTAGAATCTCAGCTTGGGACCTTGAGTACATCAGTTGTTATCTACAGCAGAGAACGGGTATCTCATCCATAAATCAAGATATAGACATTTTTTTAATACCTTCAAGGGCCTTGTGGAACTGTTAGGTTTATGAATAAATGCAAGCGCATTCATCTTTGAACATTCTGTCTGTGTGAAGTCTAAAATCATAGTACAAAGATGAAACAGTACATTTTGTTCAGATAAATAGCTAGATGGTAGACATTTGAATAATTCAGCATGATTGGGAAGCATATAATCTGCAGGAAAGCACTAAGATTCCACTTTAAAAACCCCTTGAAACCTCATGAAAAACCTCAATAAACATTTTATTTAGCAACTGTTTAAATTTATGTTCTCTGCGTTTCGGTACAGCCCCCTCTTTAGTCTTTTTGTTTTACTTGCCTGATTTGTGTTAAAGACTTTCCTAAAACAAAATATCTATTGTGCTTAGCCTTTATCTAAAATTGTTCTCCATGAAGTAATGATAGTATAATTGTTTTTGCCAAGAATGGTCCCAGTGATTCGGAAGTTTCACAATAGGGCCATGAATATGCTTTCAAAAGAAATTGCTGGTTGTATTTGTATCGGTCATGCTAAAACAGCCATTTATCTCCATGTTTGTAGGTGTATGGACTTGTTTCCCTCTGTCTCTCATTGCAATTAATTAGAATATGGATTTCTTAGACACGTCTAGTTTGGTGTTCATTTGATGAGCTTCTTCCTTTCTCCATCTGCATAACAGTCCATACCACTGGAAGAGGTTTCTGTGGCATGATACGTTAAACGTAAAAGTTAAGATGGTGGTCTTCCGGCTTACTTCCGGCTGACGCTGCAGTGAGATCGGGCACAGAGAGTGGGTCTCTGCGCTCCTGTGCCGAGTTCTCCCCGTTGGTGGGCTCCAAAAGGAGCCAAAGCTGCCGTGGAGGGGTGGTGAAGCAAAGAGGGATGCCCTGTGAGGTCTCAGAGAGTCGCAGTTCTCCTGTTTGACCCGGGGCTTACTTTCCCTCTCAGCCACGACGAGGAGAAGAGACAGCTTAAGATGTCTTGGGTACCAGGGACCGGTTCTTTGGAGAGAGGTTTTTCCACAGACTGAAGGGGGTGTGGTTTCACATGCTGCCTGCATCCCGTGGATGGGGATTCATTTGTTTGCATGGGCAAGTTTCTGGCATGCTGTAGACCAGTTCTGGTCCACAAACCAAGGGACCCCTGATCTAAGCCATTTTTTAACATGCATCAAGTAAAAGGGGAAAATATTTGATCACATGATAGCATCTGCCATCTTGACTTTTTTTGACCCACTCTTGATGCCCCTGTGACTAGAGATAGAAAAGAAAATGAGATATTTGAGACATCTAAATTAATATATGGATTAAATGTTCAGAATTTATCTCATTTTCTCTTCTATCTCTAGTCAAATGTAAATCATGTGACCATGGGGAATGCCACAATGGTCGTAAGTGTCAAAAATGGTCATAAGTAACTTTTTCCATTGTTGTTGTAACTTCTAACGGTCACTAAACAAACTGTTGTAAATTGAGAACTACTGATACATTTCAATGAAAATCAAATCTAGCATGCACAATATCTTCTATAGTTGATGCATCACATATGTTTTCTGGATATGGTGTTTTATGGAGTTGCCAATATTTTACTACCATGTCTAAAACCTGTGTACACTTCGGCTTCCAATATGAATGTCTTTGGATAATAGCAGATAATAGCAGCCTAATATTTATCTATTGTCTTTTTTTTTTTCAAATGTAGAAAACAAAGTTCCTATAGAATGTGGAGGGATGGTTGGTGAAATCAATGACTGATGATCGTGCGGCTCAGCTGGGATCGTCAGAGGCTTTTCAAAGCATTTTTTTCTGTAACCTCTTGGCTGAAGAGGTGGTAAAAAATGCTTTGAAAAGTCTCTGACCATCCCAGCTGAGTTTTCTGATCGGCAGAGAGGTATTTTTAAAAAAGCCTCTCTGACGATCCCAGCTGAGTTTCCTGATCGGCAGAGGCTTTTCAAAGCATTAGAAAAAATGCTTTGAAAAGTTAAAAAAAAAAAGTTGGCCATGCCCACCCAGTCACATTACCTACCACCACCATCAAACCACGCCCACAGAATTGGTAATAACAAATTTTACATTTCACCCCTGGTGTAAATATGACTTTAATAAGACCCAATGTTTTAGAAGTACTGGAATAGATCACACCACCAATAGGTGAGGATGACTTTTCTTCTAAGTATCCTTTCATATGCCTATGGAGATGCTCAGAAAAAAGGTGCTTTTTTCAAGAGGCAACTGGAATGTCTTGTTTTTCTTTGAAGACATTTCACTTCTCATCCAAGAAGGTATCTTTTCATACTTTTCTGACATTAAACACAACATTAATGAAACAAATTTAATGTGAGCGATTGAGAAAACCCATAACTCAGGAGTCAGCAACCTGCGGCTCTGGAGCCGCATGTGGCTCTTTCATCCCTCTGCTGTGGCTCCCTGCCGCCAGTCAGCTCCACAATTGATAGGACTTTCAGTTAGGATAGGTAGAGGAAAAAGGATGCCGCGCTAGGAGGAGACACTATGGTGAGGGAACCGGATTTCTGGTTAGCTCCAGAATTGAACGGGGGGCTTCCGGTTAGGGCCTTTGTGGCTCTTTGAGTGTTTAAGGTTGCCGACCCCTGCCTTAACTATTCCAATTATTGCAGGCAATGTTATATGTTTCCTCCTTGATATCTTATCCTTTATGTACATTGTTGGCCAAGGACCAGTCAACTATGATAGCTTTTCTATAGCAGAAATTTGTGGGGGATACGCTGCTCAAAAGAGTTCGTATTTCATGATTTACCTGATATGTCCTTTCATCCTTCCCTATTTGGATACCAGTAGTCTTCAACTTATAATCACAATTGGGAACAAAATTAACCACAAGATGGTATGTTGTGTATGTTAAGTACTGTATCTTATGACCATTTTTGCCATGTTTGTTAAGTGAATCACTGCAGTTGTTAAGTGAATCATGGGATTGGTTTCTTTCCCCCAAGTTTTTTTAATTTATTTTGCATATACACATCAATGCGTGGACAGTGTGACAGTGGGTATCATACATTTTGGTGCAAATAAGAATAATAACATAAATCACATTTGTTACGTCATCAAACATTGTTGTGGTCCGCCAGCAGCCTGCGGAGCTGGCAGCGGAGTCAGACAGTGAGGAGGTTGAGGAAGAACATGGGCCAGATCTGGAGACTGGGAAGGCCGGGATGAGGGCTCTGTGTCGGAGGCAGAGATGGGGCCAGGGCCATCTGGGAGTGATGTGCGGACTCCGGAGCCTCCAGAGGCTGACAGCAGAGAGGCAGAGGAACAGGAGGAGCCTGTTCCTAGTGCATGTATGAGAAGAGCTGCCAGAAGGCAAGAGCAGCTAAAGCAAAAAGGACTACTCGGGAGTAAGGCCAAGAGATGATTGGCCCCTCCCATAAGGCTTAAAAGACCAGCAACGACTCTTGGGCTCTTTGTCGGAAAACAACGTTGATAGATTTGTTTCTTGTCTTGTTGCATTTATTTCTTGTCAGCGTCTTCTGCTTCTGAACTTTTGCCAAGAAAAGCCTTTGGCAGTTTGCCACAGTAGACCAAGGTTGGTAATAAGGCTGAAGAACTGTGTTATGAAGAATTTGTTTTGAATTAGTTTGGACTACGCTGAGAATGAGTTAATTCTCAGCTGTTCTAATAAAGACTGTTTGTTTCGAACTGATTGCATCTGATAACACCTACCTGGGCCTGGATCACCACACTTATATAATTTTAATGTTAATACACATATTTGTATTAAATTATAGTCCTTCATTATTTAATTATTCAATGTTTCAATATATTATGCTAATGCCAATCACAATATTGTTTACACTTACATGATAATTCCATTATTCAATTTCTAATCTTCCCTCTAATTATTGCTTTTATCTGATTATATAAAAAGTGTATATTAATAATCCCCCTCTCTCTTATTTCTATTTCTAATTTTTAATCATGCCACCATTATATTTAAAAATAAAATTTCCTTTTTGTCCCTCATCTCTTATCCAGATGAATACTTTAATTCTTTTTCACTTTCATTTTAATAAAAAACAATAATAATATTATTCATATTCATTACATTCATCAAGCTATTGTAGTTCTAATATTAATACACGTATTTATGTTAAGTTTTGATTTTCCATTATTTAATTATTCGATGTTTCAGTATAGTATACCAATGCCAATCACAATATTATTTAAACATAGATAGTAATAACACCATTCAATCTCTATTTTTTTTTTTAAATTTTATTTATATGCCGCCCTTCTCAGAGACTCAGGGCGGCTTACAATGCGCTAAGCAATAGCCTTCATCCTTTTGTATATTTATACAAAGTCAGCTTATTGCCCCCACAACTGGGTCCTCAATTTACCTACCTTAGAAAGGATGGAAGGCTGAGTCAACCTTGAGCTTGGTGAGATTCGAACCTGCAGTAATTTCAGGCAGCTGGTCTTAATAACAGGGTGCTTTAGACCACTGTACTACCACGGCTCTTGTCCCGCTTTGTTCTTGCTTTTTCATGGGATTGTTAAGCAAATCTGGCTCCCCCCCCCTTGACTTTGCTTGTTGGAGGTTTATTTATTTATTTATTTATTTATTTGTTTATTTATTTATTTATTTATTTATTTATTTATCAAATTTCTATACCGCCCTACTCCCGAAGGACTCAGGGCGGTGAACAGCCAAGATAAAATACAAATAATACAAATATTAAAAAATCCCTTAAAATTATTAAATATTTTGGCCGAAACACAGATTAAAACACCCAATTTATAAAATCACAAATTAAAAATTTAAAAAAGGAGAGTTAGGCCAGGCCAGGTTGACTGGGAAGGTCACAAATGGTGATTATATGACCCTGGGACATAGCAACCAGTGGTGGTCTTCAGCTGGTTATATCCGGTTCGGGCAAACTGGTAGCAGCAGCAGTGGGAGGCTCCGCCCACCCACCTGGACGTAATCACATCCTGTTTTTGACACTCTGCACATGCGCGGAAGGTGTCTCGGGTCTTCAGTACATGTGTTCACATTTGTGAACCGGAAGCGAAAGTAAGTGAATACCATCCCTGATAGCCACCATTGTAAATACCATGCCAATTGCCAAGTTGATTTTCATTATATGATGGAGTGGAGGTGCTGCACCAGTTGTAAGTGCAAGGACCAGTCTTAAGTCACATTTTTTCAGTGCCATTGTAATTTCAAACAGTTGCTAAATGAATGGTTGGAAGTTGAGGACCTATTAATGTACTCTTGGTGAAGGCACAGTGTGCTTCTATTCATCCTTCCAAAAACACTTTCAGAAATACTAGATAGCAATAAAGCATAGCAGCTAGCTTATTCATTAAAATAGGTGCAATCAAAACCAACAGAATGGAGAACATCTCACACCATTTTTAGAATTAGAATTAGAATTCTTTATTGGCCAAGTGTGATTAGACACACAAGGAATTTGTCTCCGGTGCATAAGCTGTCAGTGTACATACAACAATAGTGATAGATCATTATCATAGTCATTGTGAGTGTTGCGGTGACCTAGCAGTGAAACTAATTGCCTCCCGTTCGGAAGGTTGAGAGTTCAATCCTACGTAGTGGCAGATATTTCTCTCCCCGGGTGCAAAGAAAAAAAAAATCTGCTGAGAACTCCACATGACGTCAGGAAGGGCATCCGTCCAGTAAACTCTCAGCTTCACCCAGTCGCCCCGACTCTACCCTGAATTACTTAAGGGAAGAGATGAGAGTTATAAAAGGGAAGTATTATCATAGTCATTGTAAAAATGCATTCATCATAAAACATTAGATACAACACTTATTGATTGTCATAATTACTAAATAACCAATCCACATAAATCATACTAGGATGCGAAGTAAACAATTTAAATTGTAAGATACAAGGAACAAAGTTATAGTCCTAAGAAGATAAGGAGATAGGTAATAGGAAGGATGAGAAGAAGAATAGTAATACAGTCTTATAGTTTGACAGTGTTGTGGGAATTAGTTGTTTAGCAGAGTGATGCCATGGGGGAAAAACTGTCCTTGTGTCTTGTTGTTCTGACTTGCAGTGCCCTATAGTGTATTTACTTCTCCTAAGCTAATGTAGCAAATCTAATTTTCAATGGCTCTATCCAACAATAATGCAGAGAGAAGCCTGTTGGAACAAGCCAGTAAGAAGCCATTGCAGAAATACGAAAATGATAAGAAATAGAGGAGACCACTGCCTACTAACTCTTTCAGCACATATTCTGGGGAGAAAATGGGTATGAATGGGGTATAATGACCACGACCCATTCCAGGAGTGCGACTTTCTTGTTATTGCTTTTTTCTTCAGGTCAGGTGCCAAGGCTGATGGAGCAAATATAAATTTACTGCAACGAGATTAGTTTGTAACCAAATTGTCACATTTGAGACTTGGTACAGAACAGCTCAGAAAATAATAATAATAATAATAATAATAAAACTTTAACCATCCCATCCCTAGGGTGCCATTTCTTGCAATAAGAAGAAATTTGTTCTCCGTAAAACAGATGAGCTATCACTTTTCTTTGAAAACTTTTTAAACACACTAGAAAAATTATACAACCTGTGCTTGGGGAAAAAAAAGAAAAGAGGAATGGTTCAGCTTTTATTATTATTATGGATGGTTGCATAATAATATGCAGATGTTTAGATTGGATTTGGCATTGCTATCCACCTATAAAGTCCTTCCCAAGGACCTGGAATAGGGAGATGTTCTTGTGTGGTGGTGTTCAAGGCGTTGTCACAGGATGTAAGCTGTTCCAAGTAAAGCTGCCTTTTGCAATTGACTGATGGTGATTTTGTTAATGCTGACGGTGTTCAAGTGATGCTTATGTTAAGTGATGTTGATGGATAGTCAGCTGGAGGTTGGCTTGTTTGATTGCATCTATTTTAATGAAGAAGCTATGGAACCACTTCCGGTTTCCTTGTCTTCGGCGACGGCGGCGCTCTTTGAAGCTCCGCCAGCCCCGCCGCCTGTAGAGCCGCTTCGCGATCGAGAAGCGGCTCGAAAACTTCAAAATCCTGAGGATTATTGGAGGAGAGATAGCAGGGCACAGGTCGAGCCCCTGTAACCCCCCAGGGAATTGTTTCTGGGGAGGAAACAGGCGCGGCTCCCTTCCAACCTGCTGAGACTCCGGGCGGCGTGGGACGATTCTGCTTCTGCAGAACAAGCCGGCTGCAGGAAACTTAAAGCGAAAGAACCAGCTTTAATAAACAGCGAAACTACCTGAATCCTGAAATTTGGAAACGCAAGTATTAGCACTTTGTTGACTTTTCAATTTGAGAAAATGCGAGTGAGTGAAAGTGCTTTGAAAAAACATGGCGCCTAGCTTCAGAGTTAACGAGCCAGCGAGTGTGGATTGGTGAAGTTACTTTGTTTTGCTACAAAGTTTCCAAGTTGCTACTAAGCTGCCTTGCTTGTTACAAGAGAAATAACTCGGAAATTTTTTCCCTTTTCAATATTGGACTTTGCTTTATTTTAACCCTTGTTTGATCAAATCTGGGGGACTTTTTTAGAAGTCTTTGTGCAGGAGGGAAAGGAAAAGGAACCTCCCTCTTTAGAAAAACTAGATCACGAGCCAGGATGGCTTCAAAGAAGCAGGAAGGGAAGGCATTAGGGGGGGGATCCCCCACACACAAACAGCAAACGCAACCTCCCCCTGCTCAACAGCTACAAACTCAGAAAAAAGAATTTGATGTGGCAGATTTAAAAGAATTTATTTCTAAAACTTTGGATGATAAATTTCAAGAATCACAACAGGAACTTCAAAAATCACATCAGGAATTTTTGCAGGAAATTAATGAAATTAAAGACATGGTGAAACAGAATCAAATTATGGTGACCAAAAAAATATCAGAAGTGGCGTCTGGCCTGGCAGATTTTATTGGGAAAGTTGATTTTAAAGTTGAAGAATTTAAATCAGAAGTTAATGTTAGGATGAAAGACAATGATTATAAAATTGATGAAGTTGACAATAAAATGCAGAGAATTGAAGATGAGATTGTTATGATACAATTCCGGGCGATGGAATTTGCCATACGGCTTCGGGGAATTCGAGAGGAGGAAAGACAGGACTTGAGACAAGTTTGCTCTGAAGCCCTGGCTAAGATTCTACAAGTTAATCCTGATTTGGTATTTCATAAAATAGATAAAATTTACAGAGTGAACTCTTGGGTGGCCAGGCAAAGACAATTACCCAGAGATGTGGTCATATACTTTACTGAGAGAGAAATTAGAAATGATATCCTGCAAAAATCTTTCCACACCTCTATACAAGTGGGGGGCTCACGGCTTGTAATTTTTAAAGAGTTACCTCCTAAAATGCTGAAAGCTAGAAAAGAATTTGGTTTTCTTGTTAAGGAATTGAAAAATTTACAGATACCCTTCCGGTGGGATGCACCAGCTGGGGTAATTTTCAGATATAAGGGAGAAGGATATCGGTTGAATACCGTGGAGAAGGCGCAACACTTTTACAGTACTATTCTTATGGAAAGAACACCATCTCCACGTACATCTACAGTTCTGGAGATTAAGGAGAGTGAAGAGAGGCAATTGAAAGAACAGTCTAAGCAGGAATTAGAAAACGTGCAAGGTGCAGAAGGAGGTATTCTGAGTGAGCCATCGCTGGATTCTTCTCCAATTTTGGATTTGATTCAGTTGACTGAAGTTAAAGATCAACGTATAACTAGAGCTCAATCCAAGCTACTTAAACAGAAGCAACAACAACAACAGGAAAGACAAGACAAGAAGGCAGTTAAGAGCACTGCACAAGAGATTGGCGCTATGGGAGGAGCGAGATCGAAGCTTGTGGATGAACTTCAAGCATATTGCTCCGCGCTCCATGAAGAGGTCAATGACCTTTAAGTGTTTATCTTGGAATGTCAATGGGTTGAATTCAGCACAGAAAAGGAAAAAATTATTTACATATTTGAAACAATTTAATAATGATATAATATGTTTACAAGAAACGCACATTACAACTCAAGATCAAAAATATTTGATAAACTCAAAACTAGGAGCACATTATATATCTTCAACTTCGCAGAAAAAGAATGGTGTGGTTATTTATGTAAATAAAAAATTAACAGCAAAAGTTATAGAAGTAGATCAAGATGGTAGATTTGTAGCAATTGAATTGTTTACAGCAAATGGACAAATTCTTTTGATTGGAATTTATGCTCCCAACCAACAACAGGATTATTTTTATAAGATGTTACATACTAAAATATTGCAATGGGACTACAGATCTATTTTAATTATGGGAGATTGGAATGGAGTAATTGATTCTAAATTAGATAAAAAGAGCTTGGCAAAGTCTAGAATTAGATTACCACAGACCTTTTTTGATATGAAAGAAGATATGGAACTAAAAGATGTTTGGAGAATACATAACCCAAATGAATTGGATTACACTTTTTTTTCTGATAGACATAGATCTTTTTCTAGGATTGATTTTATCTTGTTGTCAAATGATCTACTTGTTAAGACAAAAAGAACAAAGATTTTTCCAAGAATTTTGACTGATCATAGTCCTGTATGGATAGAAATCGAGATGGATAAGGTTGAGAGACGTTCTTGGAGATTAAATGAGAACCTGTTTAGATATGAAAAAAATATAATAGAACTTAAAAAGCACTTGAAAGAATTTTTTGAAATAAATTTGAATAAAGGTACCCCAGTTGAAATTGTTTGGGATGCAAGTAAAGCTTATATGAGAGGGGTACTTATCTACATGAATTCTAAACATAGACTGTTCCGACAAAAGAAAAGATCTGAGTTGGAAATGGAAATAAAGAATAAAGAACAGTTACTTATTAAAAACCCAACAGATGAAAGAATACGAAGTGCTATAAAACTTTTGAAAGATCAATTCCAAATGCTTATGGCGGAACAAGTTGCAACAAGTTTACAATACGCGAAGCATAATACATTTTGCAATGCTAATAAACCGGGCAGATGGTTGGCTTACACATTGAGGAAAAAACAAAGTATACGGACTATTGATAGTATTGATATTGGAGGGAAAGAAATCTTTCAACAAAAACTAATTAAAGAAGCTTTTGTGGATTATTACACTAAACTATATGCCAAAGATGAGGTGCAGAATGGACTTATAGAAAAATATTTAAAGGATAAGAGAGTTACAAAAATTACTGATCAACAAAAGGAAAGAATGAATTATCCTATAACAGAGGAGGAGATAACAGCAGCAATTAAACAGCTAAAAACAGCCAAAGCTCCTGGCACGGATGGTTTGACTGCAGTGTACTATAAAACTTTACAAGCTGAAATGGTGGGACAACTTAGAGATTTATTTTGCAATATTCAACAAGGGGGTAAAATACCCCCATCCTGGACAACTGCTTATATATCTTTGATACCAAAAGAACAAGTTGGTCCTAAAAAACCAGAGAACTACAGACCAATATCTCTTTTGAATACAGACTATAAAATTTACGCGAAGGTATTAGCCAACAGGTTGATGCCAGTAATCCAAAAGGTGATTCATGAGGACCAAGCGGGATTTATTGAGGGTAGATACATGAAGGACAATGTAAGGCAAGTAATAGACTTATTGGAATATCTTGATAAGAATAAACAGATTTCTGCAGTGCTGGTCTTTTTGGATGCGGAGAAGGCCTTTGATAGAGTGGATTGGAATTTTCTACTAAAGACTTTAAAAAAGATGGGCTTTGGGGACCAGTTTACACAGGCAATCTCAGCAATTTATCAAGAGCAAAAAGCACAGATTATTATTAATGGAAGTTTGACGACAGAGTTTAAAATTGAAAAAGGAACAAGACAGGGATGTCCGTTGTCCCCACTTTTATTTATTTTAACATTGGAAGTCTTGCTAAATACAATACGGGACTCAAAAATTTTGAAAGGCATAATGATAAGGCAAGAGGATTATAGAGTAAAGGCATTTGCAGATGATCTGGTGGTTACCCTATCACAACCAATGGAATCAATAATCTTGATGAACGACATTATACAAGACTATGGTAGAGTTTCAGGTTTCAGAGTGAACTCAAAAAAGACTAAAATGATAGTCAAAAATATGACACAAGATCGTAAATATGAGTTTGAAAGGAGGGCAGGTTTTGAAATTGTACCTAAGGTAAAATATCTTGGAGTTCAGGTTGCAGAATCAAACATGAAATTGTTTCAAAATAACTATGAGGTGTTGTGGCGAGAGGCTCAGAAAGACATGGAGACTTGGAAAAAGCTGCAACTGTCTTTACTTGGAAGAATAGCAGCAGTTAAGATGAACATTTTGCCAAGATTTCTGTTTTTGTTTCAAATGATTCCGGTGCTTAAAAGTGATAAACAACTGAAAGTTTGGCAAACTGGACTTAATAAGTTTGTCTGGAACGAGAAAAAGCCGAGAGTGAAATTGAAAATTATGCAAGATGTTCCAGAAAGAGGAGGCCTTAAACTTCCAAACCTACAGTTATATTATGATGCAGCAGCTTTAACTTTAACAAGTGATTGGTTTGGAAGTAAAAAGGCTGGAATATTGAATGCAGAAAGTTTTGATCTTGAATTTGGATGGCATGCTTACCTATTTTATGATGACAAAGTTGATAAAGTATTTAAAAGTCATATACTTAGAGATTCTTTGATGAGAGTTTGGAAGAAGCACCGACTCAAATGGGATTATAAAATACCGCTATGGCTGGATCTTGGTCATACCTTGTGGAATACAAATATAATGTCACTCGGGGGGTTTTTATACAAAGAGGTTCTTTTTACAGATGCGGGCAGATGGCAGTTGAAGACATTGCAGACACTGTTGGACGAAGGGATTAATTTAACCTGGTTACAATATAATCAATTACAACTGAGATGGAAAGAGGACCAAAAAACTGGTATTATGTTGCATGAGGAAGAATTGGTTAGACATATAAGAGAGAAAGGTCCAATGCATATTAAAAGGCTTTACAATGTTTTGCTAGAAAGGGATTCAGAAACGGAATTAGTTAAAGATTGTATGATTAAGTGGGCACAAAATTTTGAAGAACCAGTGATGTTGGAAACATGGGAAAAAATTTGGGTTCAGAATGTTAAATTTACACAGTCGCAGAATTTGAGGGAAAATTTCTATAAAATGTTTTATAGATGGCATCTAGATCCTAAAAAGTTGTCATGTATGTACCCTAATGTTCAGCCAAAATGTTGGAGATGTGAATGTTTGGATGCTACGTATTATCATGTTTGGTGGACCTGTAGGAAAGTTAAGGCTTTTTGGATAAAAATATGGTGGGTCATGCAGAATGTTTTGAAGAAAAAAATTCAATTTTCTCCACAATTGTTTTTATTGGGCATAGTTAAGGGTTTTACACGGGATGAAACAAAATTAATATTGTATATGATAACAGCAGCAAGATTGTTGATAGGTAAATATTGGAAGAATGAAGCTTTGCCTACTATCGAGGAATGGACTTCGAAGATGGCCAGTTTTGCAGAGATGGCGAAGATTTCAGCATATTTAAAAGATTGTTCACAAGAGACTTATGAATGGGAATGGAAAAGGTGGATAGAATATGTTCAGAACAAATACCAAATTAGAAAGTATCAAATAGCTTTTATTTGAAAACAATGTATTAGAAACATTTTAATATAAAGAGACAAAGAGGGAAAATTATATAGGGGGAGGGATGGGTTCAGGTATATATATCAGTGTTATTAGTTATGAGTACATAATAGGGAAGTCTGGGGGGGGAGGGTTAGGGAGGGTTAGGGAGGACGGGAAGTTTGGGGAGGGAGGTGGGGGGGTGAAAAAAGAGGTGAAAATGTAATTGTAAAACTTTTGCAATAAAAAAAAAAAAAAGAAGCTATGGAACCCTCCCAAGTCTGCTTTTGTGAAGATGTTTCTGGGAGACAGAATAAAGCACCAATAATACATTACAGGTAGTCCTCAACTTATTGAGTCCTTCCCAAGGACCTAGGATAGACAGATGTGGATGTTTGAAGATGTTAGAGGCATCATTTCATGATATACCATATTTTTCAGACTATAAGATGCACTGGAGTATAAGACGCACCAAGATTTCGAAGAGGAAAACAAGAAAAAAAAAGTTTTTGGCATCCGCGCATCCGGTTTTTGCCCTTCCTGGCCCCCAGGAGCACTCTGCAGGCCTCCCAAATCCTCTGCACATCTCGTTTTTGCAAACAGTGGGCCTCTTTTGGCCTCCCAAACCCCCCATGCATCACATTTTTGCCCTTCCTGGCCCCCAGGAGCACTCTGCAGGCTTCCCAAACCCTCTGCGCATCTCATTTTTGTGAAAAACGGGCCTGTTTTTTGCGAAAACGGGATGTGCAGGGTGGGGTTTCAGGAGGCCAAACATGGCTGCATTCGGTGTCTAAGATGCAGCAACATTTCCACCCTCTTTTAGGGGGGGAAGTGTGTCTTATACTCCGAAAAGTATGGTAAATTCTTCTGAATTAAGCTGCCTTTTCCAATTGACTGATGGAGAATTTTGTCAATGCTGATGATATTCAAGTGGTACTCCAGTTATTTGGGGATTGCACCCAAGGCACCTCTGATTAATTGCTTTCTTTTGCCACAGTCCTCTTTTTTAGGACTCTGTAATAATCCATCATTATTTCTTTGTTTTAAATCTATATATATTTGGGATGGGGGAAAAAAAACACATTTTTTTTTTCGATAATTCTGCAGCTACTGTCTTGGTTGCCCAGCTGATAGGCTTGAGTCCTATATTATTATTACTATTGCACTCTCCCTGGGCCTACTGTGCTTTGGATGGTATATTTAAAATAGAACACCTGTCCAGTTAAATTGCTATTAATTAGGAATTAAAGTCCAATTAAATTTGTCAACTCTATTTTGTTTGATTACTTCTTTTTTTAAAAAAAAAAAAAAAAACCAAGTAATTCTGGGGTGTGTATGTGCATGATTGGCATGCCTCAGCTTTATAAAAAGAGGAAGGAAGGGAGGAAGAAAGGAAATACTTGAAGTGATTGGAAGTCAAGCATCTCTGAATTTTAAGTTTCCAGGTAGATTGGAATTAATTTTCATTAGAAAAGAAGACATTAGAAATAGGTCTATGAGTAGCATGAAATACTACTGAAAGGATTAAAGGTAAAGGTTCCCCTCGCACATATGTGCTAGTGGTTCCTGACTCTAGGGGGTGGTGCTCATCTCCATTTCAAAGCCGAAGAGCCAGCGCTGTCCGAAGACGTCTCCATGGTCATGTGGCCGGCATGACTAAATGCCAAAGGCGCATGGAACGCTGTTACCTTCCCACCAAATATGGTCCCTATTTTTCTACTTGCATTTTTTACGTGCTTTCAAACTGCTAGGCTGGGACAAGTATTGATTGATTGATTGATTGATTGATTGATTGATTGATTGATTCAAGTTATATGCCGCCCTTCTCCGGAGACTCAGGGCAGGTTACAATACATTAAGCAATAGCCTTCATACTTTTGTATATACCTGCTTAGTAGGGCTTTCGGGGGCCCCCAAGCGGTGTTCTTTTTTATACAAAGTCAGCTTATTGCCCCCACAAACCGGGTCCTCATTTTATCTACCTCAAAAGGATGGAAAGCTGAGTCAACCTTGAGCCTGGTGAGATTTGAACTTGCAATAATTGCAGGGAGGTGCAATTATTGCTGCAACAGCACTTTAGTCTGCTGTGCCACCAAAGCACAGCAGACTAGCAGGAACTCACCCCGTTACGTGGCACTAGGGATTCGAACCGCTGAACTGCCGACCTTTTGATCGACAAGCTCAGTGTTTTAGCCCCTGAGCCACCACGTCCCTTTCTGAAAGGGAATGTTCTAACTAGTACTGCTGGGGTTAGGACAATTTCTGTGCAAAGAATGTTCTCTGTTGCTGTTCTATGGTTCCTCCCAAAGGAAATACTATTTATCCCATCATTAAAGAGAGGGAGAGAACTCTGTGGCTGAGAAAGGAAGAATCACATTGGTTTTCTACTGTGGGAATCGAAACAAACCAACTGCAGAAATGCATTCTGTATGAACCTCACATAGCAGGTGTCTGTAACGAAAATAAATATGCAGCAAACTAACCTGAACTTTGAGTCCTCCAGGATTCAGAGAGCAATTAAAGACCTATACTAATCATATGTACATTGATTAGCTATTGCCACTCTTCTCCTTCTTGGCTAGAAAAACAGCTTAATTCAATACCAAAATGTTTATTATTTATGCCCTTAGAACGGTTACTCTATCTCTCCACCCAGCGCAGTTTCCCTAATTCCCAAAGACGACATCAATTGCTGGCATCAAAACTAATCATTTCAGCACTGAAACACTAAAATATAGTGTAGGATTTCACACTAAATAATGCAGATCTCCCAGATTCCCCATTGATGCAAATCAAGAAACAGAATAATGGATAAAAGCAGAAGATAGAGAAAGGAAAATCAGCACCAAGAGGCAACAGAGTCCTCCCAACACTCTTGGTATATTCAGTATTGATCTAGCAACTCTGCAGAAAGTATTTACAAAGCTTCTATATAGAGTTTGACTGAAATCTACCCTAAATCAAGAAACCAGATATCAACATCAAATAAACTATGCCTCCCAAAACCAAGTAATACACATGGTGAAGCAAGTGTCTTTATTGTTCCACATTTATAAACAGAATCTTGGCAAACTGAAGCAACCTATTATCTAAATCAGTGATTCTCGACTTGTGGTCTGCAGACCCCTGGGAGGCCACGATATCATCACTGGGGATTCACAAAGGCTTGAAGAAATCATCCCCATCATCTTTTAATGACCCCATAATCCCTTGTGGGGTGGAATCTGGGCAACTGATTGGAGTTAGCAGAGTGTTTAATGGCTGGATACCCTTCCTGTCACCAATGCTGAGTTTTGTTCAGCAGACATATTCTCATTGTGCCCAGAGAGAGAAATATCTGCCTCTACCTAGGATCGAACTCTTGAAGGTTTGAAGAAATGTTATGATTTAAATCTTCAGTTAAGTCCTGGTGGTCCGTGGTCATGGTCCATGGCTACAAAAGGGGGTCCGTGATGAAGAAAAGGTTGAGAACCACTGATCTAAATCAATCAAGTACTCTGCGAACTGCTAAGGAGGGACTGTCTTCATCCTCTTTCTCTCACACAAACTCTCTGAATCAAGCTGCCTCTTACTTCTCCAGAATGGGACCTCTCTCTCCTAGGAATCTGCCCCACTACATTCCATCACAATATGCTTGCAGTCTTAGGAACATTTCAGATTTCCATGCAACCTGAAGACCTCTGAGTCAGGGTCGAGGGTGCAATATTCTTAGTACCGAACATATTTGCGTTACTTCAGACCAAGTGCTGATTAATAATGTTGTCTTTACCACATAATCATTTCAACACTGCCTTGTTAGGTAAGAAAATTATTTCTGTTTATAAGTAAGTGGATCTGCACTTAGACACATACAATCTACGAAAGGAGAAAGAAGAAAGAGAAGGAGGAGGAGATGGAGAAGGAGATGGAGAAGGAGAATATAAATTCACAAGGCTAATTTTAGGGTTGCCAAGTGTCCACTATTTGAACGGACAGTCCGCTTTTTTCACATTATGGTCACTATTTTTTTTCACAAAATAGTGGACATTTTTTTTATTCAAAAGCTTTATGATGAAATGGTACGTAATCTAAAGCTGTACAGTCTAAGAGAACAAGGAGAGGAGAATCGTGTTTTGTCTTTTTTTTTTCATAAGTTAGGATGAGACAAAGATCGAATATCCATTGAACTCAATTCTCCGAAAAAATTAATGATGAGATTAAAATAAAAATATATTATAAAATTATGTACAGTTCATACTTTTAAAATGTATTGTAGCTTGTGTCGACTGATCTAAAATGGCGTGTTAAAATGTTTGTAAGAAAATATATAATTTAATTGTAATTTTTTTTTTTTACTACTTAACACCCCCCCCCCCGCTTGTCCGCTATTTTTTGGTAGCAGACCTGGCAACCCTAGGCTAATTTAATTTCAGTAGTAAATTTTAGGAAGCCCAAACTAACTCCTACATTTTAAGATACTGTATATCACGTGCCTCTATATCTCCTTATGTTACTATTTGTTTGTTTGTATCCCACTTTTATTATTTTTACAAATAAAAAAGGCAGTGGACATATCCAACACATCTTCCTCCTCCCTATTTTGCCTCATAAAAACTCTGGGAAATGGGTGTGGCTGAGAGAGAGTGACTGACCCAAAGAGGCCCAGTTAGTTTTCATGCCTTCTGAAGTTGTTGGTGCTCCATCACTGGAGATTTTCCAGAAAACTTTGGACAGGCATAAGTATCCCTGTATTGGACAGAAGGGTTGAGTACAGGTCCTCTCAGATCTTTTCTACCCTGTGATTTATGAGTCTACATATGGACGTCAGTTGCCGTTAAAGTTAGAATAATGTATATATGAGGCATATTCCTCTGGATGATGAGTGTTGCTTGATTGATAAGATGAGCATAGTCAAATTTCAAGGTTAGAAAATGAAGCTACATTTTGTTGAGTGCAGATTTTTTTTTATTTCAAATGCACTCATCGATCGCTTAGAAACCTGTTGATAATCAGCTCTCTGATTCTAGGCCTTTGATTTCCCCAGATCTCAGTGCAAATCTTATGGGATCTTTTATCTCAGTTGAAAACTGTTAACTTCTTATTAATCAAGAATGTTTGTTAGGGGGAAAAAAACAATTTAAATTTTATTTGCATCGTAGATTGAACAACTTAATTCTATTATCTGCTTTGCTACTGAAAAGAGAGAGAGAAGGCGGGAGGGAGGAAAGAAGATGAGAGGGAGGGAGGGAAGGAAGAAAGGGAAGAGAGGAAGGAAGGAAGGAAGGAAGGAAGGAAGGAAGGAAGGAAGGAAGGAAGGAAGGGAAGGAGGGAGGGAGGGAGGGAGGAAAAAAGACCCTTTAGAGAAATTGCTACTTCACCCCATCAGCCAGAAAGGGTTTTCCAGAAGGTTATTCCAGTCTGATAGAACAGCTGTAGTTCTAGATTGGGATTCCAGATATAAGGGTTAGAATTTCACTCTAATATTCATACAAAACGAATGCTATCCAAAGCATTTCCCTTCCAATCATTAAAATCAGATATGGGAAGCTTGTATCATGTACATCACAGCAGTTGAGTTTTTCATGTAGAGTAGGGAACCTGGAAGCCAGATGGCTAACTGGAATTGAACAATAGGAGCTCTACAAGAGTTCCATCATTTTGACCATAAAATACACTGTGTTTTAATGTGCAACAGAGATGAAAATAAGATTTATCAGATAGTAAGTGGGTACGGCAGCATAGCATCACATGGAAATGCTAACAGTCGGGGAGTGATTCATATCATGTTTCTGGAGATGACCTTCCAGGTCTTTGGCAGCTGCCTACATCCAAAATTAAAGTTCTCAAACCATTATTTTCACATAGTTTTGCTTAACAAGGGATGGGATTACATCCCTTCAGCAACTTTCTATTTTTACCCCATTATTCTCCTAGTCCCGTGATGGCCAGAGGTGGCATGCAGAGGCCTCTCTATGGACACGCGCACCATCACCAGCTGCTCTTCTGGTTTCTGGTGCATGCATGCGCGTCAGCCAGCTGGTCTTCGCACGCACCAGAGCGTGGGAAACCCGAAGACCAATTGGCCAGTGTGCATGTGCTCGCCAGCCACCTGGTCTTCCAGTTTCCGGTACACATGGTCTTTGGGATTCTGGTGTGCCAGCGCACGCATATGTGCTGGCCAGCTGGTCTTTGGGTCTCCGGCACTCCGGCACACACGAACCAGCTGGCTAGCGCACATGTACATCAGTGGTAGGTTTCAAAAATTTTTACGACCAGTTCTGTGAGTGTGGCTTGGTGGGCGTGGCATGGCTTGGTGGGTGTGGCTTGGTGGGCGTGGCAGGGAAGGATACTGTAAAATCTCCATTCCCACCCCACTCCAGGGGAAGGTTACTGCAAAATCCCCATTTCTTCCCGATCAGCTGGGACTCGGGAGGCAGAGAATAGATGGGGGTGGGACCAGTCAGAATTTTTACTACCGGTTCTCCAGTAGTGGTCTCCAGAAGTGGTCTTCGGGTTTTCAGCTCTCCAGCACATGTGCATGCATGCGTGCGTGTACGTTCTGGTTTGGGCATCGGTGCTGAAAAGGTTCACCATCGCTGTCCTAGTCCATTAGGGTTCATTCTCTGTTTTCCTTTCTAACAACCTTCCTGTGATCTGAGGAGGAATCAAACTATCTTTTGATAACAGAGAAGCTTGCTGAAGATGAAACTCAAATATTTTGGCCACTTAATGAGAAGGAAGGACTCGCTGGAGAAGAGCCTAATGCTGGGAAAGATTGTGGCCAAAAGAAGAACGGGACGACAGAGAATGAGGTGGCTGGATGGAGTCACTGAAGCAGTAGGTGTGAGCTTAAATGGATTACTGAGGATGGTAGAGGACAGGAAGGCCTGGAGGAACGTTGTCCATGGGGTCACAATGGGTCGGACACAACTTCGCAACTAACAACAACAAAAATATATTTAGTGCTCTAAATAGTGTTCTTTATAATGAATGGATCAGCCATTGCATGCGGTATGTGACACAGGAGAATATAATATGACTAGTCAAAACAGGACATTTTTTTATCATCATCTTGTTGGGTCTGCTATCCGGCTGAAGCAGAAGACTGCCATTTAAAATAAGTGATCCAGAAGAATATTACACTTGAAATACTCAGCAAAACCTCTGAGCAGAGAAATATTCGTAAGTGCCAGAGAGTGCTGCTTGAGGCAAATTATGTCAGCTCATCACCTTGACAAAGAGAATTGTGTCACCTCTATTCTATGAAACTCTTGGCTGAGGCGAATTCAAGATCTGTGCTTCTTAAAGAGAAATAGAACT